>NW_027045390.1:600000-782879 GCF_963576615.1 Watersipora subatra
TACAAACGTCTGACAAAAGTGAAAAATGTAAATTTCCAATTTCAACCAAACATGCTAGAAATGCTCCAATTGAGCTAATTAGCTTATTGTGAGAATATTACAAACGTCTGACAAAACTGAAAAATGTAAATTTCCAATTTCAACCAAACATGCTAGAAATGTTCCAATTGAGCTAATTAGCTTATTGTGAGAATATTACAAACGTCTGACAAAAGTGAAAAATGTAATTTTCCAATTTCAACCAAACATGCTAGAAATGCTCCAATTGAGCTAATTAGCTTATTGTGAGAATATTGCAATTATCTGACAAAAGTGAAAAATGTAAATTTCCAATTTCAACTAAACATGCTAGAAATGCTCCAATTGAGCTAATTAGCTTATTGTGAGAATATTGCAATTGTCCTACAAAAGTGAAAAATGTAAATTTCCAATTTCAACCAAACATGCTAGAAATGCTCCAATTGAGCTAATTAGCTTATTGTGAGAATATTGCAATTGTCTGACAAAACTGAAAAATGTAAATTTCCATCTTCAACCAAACATGCTAGAAATGCTCCAATTGAGCTAATTAGCTTATTGTGAGAATATTACAAAGGTCTGACAAAACTGAAAAATGTAAATTTCCAATTTCAACCAAACATGCTAGAAATGCTCCAATTGAGCTAATTAGCTTATTGTGAGAATATTACAAACGTCTGACAAAAGTGAAAAATGTAAATTTCCAATTTCAACCAAACATGCTAGAAATGCTCCAATTGAGCTAATTAGCTTATTGTGAGAATATTACAAACGTCTGACAAAAGTGAAAAATGTAAATTTCCAATTTCAACCAAACATGCTAGAAATGCTCCAATTGAGCTAATTAGCTTATTGTGAGAATATTACAAACGTCTGACAAAACTGAAAAATGTGAATTTCCAATTTCAACCAAACATGCTAGAAATGCTCCAATTGAGCTAATTAGCTTATTGTGAGAATATTACAAACGTCTGACAAAACTGAAAAATGTAAATTTCCAATTTCAACCAAACATGCTAGAAATGCTCCAATTGAGCTAATTAGCTTATTGTGAGAATATTACAAACGTCTGACAAAACTGAAAAATGTAAATTTCCAATTTCAACTAAACATGCTAGAAATGCTCCAATTGAGCTAATTAGCTTATTGTGAGAATATTGCAATTGTCTGACAAAAGTGAAAAATGTAAATTTCCAATTTCAACCAAACATGCTAGAAATGCTCCAATTGAGCTAATTAGCTTATTTTGAGAATATTACAAAGGTCTGACAAAAGTGAAAAATTTAAATTTCCAATTTCAACCAAACATGCTAGAAATGCTCCAATTGAGCTAATTAGCTTATTGTGAGAATATTACAAACGTCTGACAAAACTGAAAAATGTAAATTTCCAATTTTAACCAAACATGCTAGAAATGCTCCAATTGATCTAATTAGCTTATTGTGAGAATATTACAAACGTCTGACAAAACTGAAAAATGTAAATTTCCAATTTCAACCAAACATGCTAGAAATGCTCCAATTGAGCTAATTAGCTTATTGTGAGAATATTACAAACGTCTTACAAAACTGAAAAATGTAATTTTCCAATTTCAACCAAACATGCTAGAAATGCTCCAATTGAGCTAATTAGCTTATTGTGAGAATATTACAAACGTCTGACAAAACTGAAAAATGTAAATTTCCAATTTCAACCAAACATGCTAGAAATGCTCCAATTGAGCTAATTAGCTTATTGTGAGAATATTACAAACGTCTGACAAAACTGAAAAATGTAAATTTCCAATTTCAACCAAACATGCTAGAAATGCTCAAATTGCGCAAATAAGCCTACTGTAAGAATTTTACAAACGTCTGACAAAACTGAAAAATGTAAATTTCTAATTTCAACCAAAAAATGCTAGAAATGCTCCAATTGAGCTAATTAGCTTATTGTGAGAATATTACAAACGTCTGACAAAACTGAAAAATGTAAATTTCCAATTTCAACCAAACATGCTAGAAATGCTCATATTGAGCTAATTAGCTTATTGTGAGAATATTACAAACGTCTGACAAAACTGAAAAATGTAAATTTCTAATTTCAACTAAACATGCTAGAAATGCTCCAATTGAGCTAATTAGCTTATTGAGAGAATATTGCAATTGTCTGACAAAAGTGAAAAATGTAAATTTCCAATTTCAACCAAACATGCTAGAAATGCTCCAATTGAGCTAATTAGCTTATTGTGAGAATATTGCAATTGTCTGACAAAAGTGAAAAATGTAAATTTCCAATTTCAACCAAACATGCTAGAAATGCTCCAATTGAGCTAATTAGCTTATTGTGAGAATATTACAAAGGTCTGACAAAAGTGAAAAATGTAAATTTCCAATTTCAACTAAACATGCTAGAAATGCTCCAATTGAGCTAATTAGCTTATTGTGAGAATATTACAAACGTCTGACAAAACTGAAAAATGTAAATTTCCAATTTCAACCAAACATGCTAGAAATGCTCCAATTGAGCTAATTAGCTTATTGTGAGAATATTACAAACGTCTGACAAAACTGAAAAATTTAAATTTCCAATTTCAACCAAACATGCTAGAAATGCTCCAATTGAGCTAATTAGCTTACTGTGAGAATATTACAAACGTCTGACAAAACTGAAAAATGTAATTTTCCAAATTCAACCAAACATGCTAGAAATGCTCAAATTGAGCTAATTAGCTTATTGTGAGAATATTACAAACGTCTGACAAAACTGAAAAATGTAAATTTCCAATTTCAACCAAACATGCTAGAAATGCTCCAATTGAGCTAATTAGCTTATTGTGAGAATTTTACAAAGGTCTGACAAAAGTGAAAAATGTAAATTTCCAAT
Source organism: Watersipora subatra (assembly GCF_963576615.1). Taxonomy (NCBI): domain Eukaryota; kingdom Metazoa; phylum Bryozoa; class Gymnolaemata; order Cheilostomatida; family Watersiporidae; genus Watersipora; species Watersipora subatra. The sequence continues at coordinate 602,884 of NW_027045390.1, forward strand.
TTCAACTAAACATGCTAGAAATGCTCCAATTGAGCTAATTAGCTTATTGTGAGAATATTACAAACGTCTGACAAAACTGAAAAATGTAAATTTCCAATTTCAACCAAACATGCTAGAAATGCTCCAATTGAGCTAATTAGCTTATTGTGAGAATATTACAAACGTCTGACAAAACTGAAAAATGTAAATTTCCAATTTCAACCAAACATGCTAGAAATGCTCCAATTGAGCTAATTAGCTTATTGTGAGAATATTACAAACGTCTGACAAAACTGAAAAATGTAATTTTCCAAATTCAACCAAAGATGCTAGAAATGCTCAAATTGAGCTAATTAGCTTATTGTGAGAATATTACAAACGTCTGACAAAACTGAAAAATGTAAATTTCCAATTTCAACCAAACATGCTAGAAATGCTCAAATTGCGCAAATAAGCCTACTGTAAGAATTTTACAAACGTCTGACAAAACTGAAAAATGTAAATTTCCAATTTCAACCAAACATGCTAGAAATGCTCCAATTGAGCTAATTAGCTTATTGTGAGAATATTACAAACGTCTGACCAAACTGAAAAATGTAAATTTCCAATTTCAACCAAACATGCTAGAAATGCTCCAATTGAGCTAATTAGCTTATTGTGAGAATATTACAAACGTCTGACAAAACTGAAAAATGTAAATTTCCAATTTCAACCAAACATGCTAGAAATGCTCCAATTGAGCTAATTAGCTTATTGTGAGAATATTACAAACGTCTGACAAAACTGAAAAATGTAAATTTCCAATCTCAACCAAACATGCTAGAAATGCTCCAATTGAACTAATTAGCCTATTGTGAGAATATTACAAATGTCTGACAAAACTGAAAAATGTAAATTTCCAATTTCAACCAAACATGCTAGAAATGCTCCAATTGAGCTAATTAGCTTATTGTGAGAATATTACAAACGTCTGACAAAACTGAAAAATGTAAATTTCTAATTTCAACTAAACATGCTAGAAATGCTCCAATTGAGCTAATTAGCTTATTGTGAGAATATTGCAATTGTCTGACAAAAGTGAAAAATGTAAATTTCCAATTTCAACCAAACATGCTAGAAATGCTCCAATTGAGCTAATCAGCTTATTTTGAGAATATTACAAAGGTCTGACAAAAGTGAAAAATTTAAATTTCCAATTTCAACCAAACATGCTAGAAATGCTCCAATTGAGCTAATTAGCTTATTGTGAGAATATTACAAACGTCTGACAAAACTGAAAAATGTAAATTTCCAATTTTAACCAAACATGCTAGAAATGCTCCAATTGATCTAATTAGCTTATTGTGAGAATATTACAAACGTCTGACAAAAGTGAAAAATGTAAATTTCCAATTTCAACCAAACATGCTAGAAATGCTCCAATTGAGCTAATTAGCTTATTGTGAGAATATTACAAAGGTCTGACAAAAGTGAAAAATGTAAATTTCCAATTTTAACTAAACATGCTAGAAATGCTCCAATTGAGCTAATTAGCTTATTGTGAGAATATTACAAACGTCTGACAAAACTGAAAAATGTAAATTTCCAATTTCAACCAAACATGCTAGAAATGCTCCAATTGAGCTAATTAGCTTATTGTGAGAATATTACAAACGTCTGACAAAACTGAAAAATTTAAATTTCCAATTTCAACCAAACATGCTAGAAATGCTCCAATTGAGCTAATTAGCTTATTGTGAGAATATTACAAACGTCTGACAAAACTGAAAAATGTAATTTTCCAAATTCAACCAAACATGCTAGAAATGCTCAAATTGAGCTAATTAGCTTATTGTGAGAATATTACAAACGTCTGACAAAACTGAAAAATGTAAATTTCCAATTTCAACCAAACATGCTAGAAATGCTCCAATTGATCTAATTAGCTTATTGTGAGAATATTACAAACGTCTGACAAAACTGAAAAATGTAAATTTCCAATTTCAACCAAACATGCTAGAAATGCTCCAATTGAGCTAATTAGCTTATTGTGAGAATATTACAAACGTCTGACAAAACTGAAAAATGTAAATTTCTAATTTCAACTAAACATGCTAGAAATGCTCCAATTGAGCTAATTAGCTTATTGAGAGAATATTGCAATTGTCTGACAAAAGTGAAAAATGTAAATTTCCAATTTCAACCAAACATGCTAGAAATGCTCCAATTGAGCTAATTAGCTTATTGTGAGAATATTACAAACGTCTGACAAAACTGAAAAATGTAAATTTCCAATTTCAACCAAACATGCTAGAAATGCTCCAATTGAGCTAATTAGCTTATTGTGAGAATATTACAAACGTCTGACAAAACTGAAAAATGTAAATTTCTAATTTCAACTAAACATGCTAGAAATGCTCCAATTGAGCTAATTAGCTTATTGAGAGAATATTGCAATTGTCTGACAAAAGTGAAAAATGTAAATTTCCAATTTCAACCAAACATGCTAGAAATGCTCCAATTGAGCTAATTAGCTTATTGTGAGAATATTACAAACGTCTGACAAAACTGAAAAATGTAAATTTCCAATTTCAACCAAACATGCTAGAAATGCTCCAATTGAGCTAATTAGCTTATTGTGAGAATATTACAAACGTCTGACAAAACTGAAAAATGTAAATTTCCAATTTCAACCAAACATGCTAGAAATGCTCAAATTGCGCAAATAAGCCTACTGTAAGAATTTTACAAACGTCTGACAAAACTGAAAAATGTAAATTTCTAATTTCAACCAAACATGCTAGAAATGCTCCAATTGAGCTAATTAGCTTATTGTGAGAATATTACAAACGTCTGACAAAACTGAAAAATGTAAATTTCCAATTTCAACCAAACATGCTAGAAATGCTCCAATTGAGCTAATTAGCTTATTGTGAGAATATTACAAACGTCTGACAAAACTGAAAAATGTAAATTTCTAATTTCAACTAAACATGCTAGAAATGCTCCAATTGAGCTAATTAGCTTATTGAGAGAATATTGCAATTATCTGACAAAAGTGAAAAATGTAAATTTCTAATTTCAACTAAACATGCTAGAAATGCTCCAATTGAGCTAATTAGCTTATTGTGAGAATATTACAAAGGTCTGACAAAAGTGAAAAATGTAAATTTCCAATTTCAACTAAACATGCTAGAAATGCTCCAATTGAGCTAATTAGCTTATTGTGAGAATATTACAAACGTCTGACAAAACTGAAAAATGTAAATTTCCAATTTCAACCAAACATGCTAGAAATGCTCCAATTGAGCTAATTAGCTTATTGTGAGAATATTACAAACGTCTGACAAAACTGAAAAATGTAAATTTCCAATTTCAACCAAACATGCTAGAAATGCTCCAATTGAGCTAATTAGCTTATTGTGAGAATATTACAAACGTCTGACAAAACTGAAAAATGTAATTTTCCAAATTCAACCAAACATGCTAGAAATGCTCAAATTGAGCTAATTAGCTTATTGTGAGAATATTACAAACGTCTGACAAAACTGAAAAATGTAAATTTCCAATTTCAACCAAACATGCTAGAAATGCTCCAATTGAGCTAATTAGCTTATTGTGAGAATATTACAAACGTCTGACAAAACTGAAAAATGTAAATTTCCAATTTCAACCAAACATGCTAGAAATGCTCAAATTGCGCAAATAAGCCTACTGTAAGAATTTTACAAACGTCTGACAAAACTGAAAAATGTAAATTTCCAATTTCAACCAAACATGCTAGAAATGCTCCAATTGAGCTAATTAGCTTATTGTGAGAATATTACAAACGTCTGACCAAACTGAAAAATGTAAATTTCCAATTTCAACCAAACATGCTAGAAATGCTCCAATTGAGCTAATTAGCTTATTGTGAGAATATTACAAACGTCTGACAAAACTGAAAAATGTAAATTTCCAATTTCAACCAAACATGCTAGAAATGCTCCAATTGAGCTAATTAGCTTATTGTGAGAATATTACAAACGTCTGACAAAACTGAAAAATGTAAATTTCCAATCTCAACCAAACATGCTAGAAATGCTCCAATTGAACTAATTAGCCTATTGTGAGAATATTACAAACGTCTGACAAAACTGAAAAATGTAAATTTACAATTTCAACCAAACATGCTAGAAATGCTCCAATTGAGCTAATTAGCTTATTGTGAGAATATTACAAACGTCTGACAAAACTGAAAAATGTAAATTTCTAATTTCAACTAAACATGCTAGAAATGCTCCAATTGAGCTAATTAGCTTATTGTGAGAATATTGCAATTGTCTGACAAAAGTGAAAAATGTAAATTTCCAATTTCAACCAAACATGCTAGAAATGCTCCAATTGAGCTAATTAGCTTATTGTGAGAATATTGCAATTATCTGACAAAAGTGCAAAATGTAAATTTCCAATTTCAACCAAACATGCTAGAAATGCTCAAATTGAGCTAATCAGCTTATTTTGAGAATATTACAAAGGTCTGACAAAAGTGAAAAATTTAAATTTCCAATTTCAACCAAACATGCTAGAAATGCTCCAATTGAGCTAATTAGCTTATTGTGAGAAAATTACAAACGTCTGACAAAACTGAAAAATGTAAATTTCCAATTTTAACCAAACATGCTAGAAATGCTCCAATTGATCTAATTAGCTTATTGTGAGAATATTACAAACGTCTGACAAAACTGAAAAATGTAAATTTCCAATTTCAACCAAACATGCTAGAAATGCTCCAATTGAGCTAATTAGCTTATTGTGAGAATATTACAAACGTCTTACAAAACTGAAAAATGTAATTTTCCAATTTCAACCAAACATGCTAGAAATGCTCCAATTGAGCTAATTAGCTTATTGTGAGAATATTACAAACGTCTTACAAAACTGAAAAATGTAATTTTCCAATTTCAACCAAACATGCTAGAAATGCTCCAATTGAGCTAATTAGCTTATTGTGAGAATATTACAAACGTCTGACAAAACTGAAAAATGTAAATTTCCAATTTTAACCAAACATGCTAGAAATGCTCCAATTGATCTAATTAGCTTATTGTGAGAATATTACAAACGTCTGACAAAACTGAAAAATGTAAATTTCCAATTTCAACCAAACATGCTAGAAATGCTCCAATTGAGCTAATTAGCTTATTGTGAGAATATTACAAACGTCTGACAAAACTGAAAATGTAAATTTCCAATTTCAACCAAACATGCTAGAAATGCTCCAATTGAGCTAATTAGCTTATTGTGAGAATATTACAAACGTCTGACAAAACTGAAAAATGTAAATTTACAATTTCAACCAAACATGCTAGAAATGCTCCAATTGAGCTAATTAGCTTATTGTGAGAATATTACAAACGTCTGACAAAACTGAAAAATGTAAATTTCTAATTTCAACTAAACATGCTAGAAATGCTCCAATTGAGCTAATTAGCTTATTGTGAGAATATTGCAATTGTCTGACAAAAGTGAAAAATGTAAATTTCCAATTTCAACCAAACATGCTAGAAATGCTCCAATTGAGCTAATTAGCTTATTGTGAGAATATTGCAATTATCTGACAAAAGTGCAAAATGTAAATTTCCAATTTCAACCAAACATGCTAGAAATGCTCAAATTGAGCTAATCAGCTTATTTTGAGAATATTACAAAGGTCTGACAAAAGTGAAAAATTTAAATTTCCAATTTCAACCAAACATGCTAGAAATGCTCCAATTGAGCTAATTAGCTTATTGTGAGAATATTACAAACGTCTGACAAAACTGAAAAATGTAAATTTCCAATTTTAACCAAACATGCTAGAAATGCTCCAATTGATCTAATTAGCTTATTGTGAGAATATTACAAACGTCTGACAAAACTGAAAAATGTAAATTTCCAATTTCAACCAAACATGCTAGAAATGCTCCAATTGAGCTAATTAGCTTATTGTGAGAATATTACAAACGTCTTACAAAACTGAAAAATGTAATTTTCCAATTTCAACCAAACATGCTAGAAATGCTCCAATTGAGCTAATTAGCTTATTGTGAGAATATTACAAACGTCTTACAAAACTGAAAAATGTAATTTTCCAATTTCAACCAAACATGCTAGAAATGCTCCAATTGAGCTAATTAGCTTATTGTGAGAATATTACAAACGTCTGACAAAACTGAAAAATGTAAATTTCCAATTTTAACCAAACATGCTAGAAATGCTCCAATTGATCTAATTAGCTTATTGTGAGAATATTACAAACGTCTGACAAAACTGAAAAATGTAAATTTCCAATTTCAACCAAACATGCTAGAAATGCTCCAATTGAGCTAATTAGCTTATTGTGAGAATATTACAAACGTCTGACAAAACTGAAAAATGTAAATTTCCAATTTTAACCAAACATGCTAGAAATGCTCCAATTGATCTAATTAGCTTATTGTGAGAATATTACAAACGTCTGACAAAACTGAAAAATGTAAATTTCCAATTTCAACCAAACATGCTAGAAATGCTCCAATTGAGCTAATTAGCTTATTGTGAGAATATTACAAACGTCTGACAAAACTGAAAAATGTAAATTTCTAATTTCAACTAAACATGCTAGAAATGCTCCAATTGAGCTAATTAGCTTATTGAGAGAATATTGCAATTGTCTGACAAAAGTGAAAAATGTAAATTTCCAATTTCAACCAAACATGCTAGAAATGCTCCAATTGAGCTAATTAGCTTATTGTGAGAATATTACAAACGTCTGACAAAACTGAAAAATGTAAATTTCCAATTTCAACCAAACATGCTAGAAATGCTCCAATTGAGCTAATTAGCTTATTGTGAGAATATTACAAACGTCTGACAAAACTGAAAAATGTAAATTTCTAATTTCAACTAAACATGCTAGAAATGCTCCAATTGAGCTAATTAGCTTATTGAGAGAATATTGCAATTGTCTGACAAAAGTGAAAAATGTAAATTTCCAATTTCAACCAAACATGCTAGAAATGCTCCAATTGAGCTAATTAGCTTATTGTGAGAATATTACAAACGTCTGACAAAACTGAAAAATGTAAATTTCCAATTTCAACCAAACATGCTAGAAATGCTCCAATTGAGCTAATTAGCTTATTGTGAGAATATTACAAACGTCTGACAAAACTGAAAAATGTAAATTTCCAATTTCAACCAAACATGCTAGAAATGCTCAAATTGCGCAAATAAGCCTACTGTAAGAATTTTACAAACGTCTGACAAAACTGAAAAATGTAAATTTCTAATTTCAACCAAACATGCTAGAAATGCTCCAATTGAGCTAATTAGCTTATTGTGAGAATATTACAAACGTCTGACAAAACTGAAAAATGTAAATTTCCAATTTCAACCAAACATGCTAGAAATGCTCCAATTGAGCTAATTAGCTTATTGTGAGAATATTACAAACGTCTGACAAAACTGAAAAATGTAAATTTCTAATTTCAACTAAACATGCTAGAAATGCTCCAATTGAGCTAATTAGCTTATTGAGAGAATATTGCAATTATCTGACAAAAGTGAAAAATGTAAATTTCTAATTTCAACTAAACATGCTAGAAATGCTCCAATTGAGCTAATTAGCTTATTGTGAGAATATTACAAAGGTCTGACAAAAGTGAAAAATGTAAATTTCCAATTTCAACTAAACATGCTAGAAATGCTCCAATTGAGCTAATTAGCTTATTGTGAGAATATTACAAACGTCTGACAAAACTGAAAAATGTAAATTTCCAATTTCAACCAAACATGCTAGAAATGCTCCAATTGAGCTAATTAGCTTATTGTGAGAATATTACAAACGTCTGACAAAACTGAAAAATGTAAATTTCCAATTTCAACCAAACATGCTAGAAATGCTCCAATTGAGCTAATTAGCTTATTGTGAGAATATTACAAACGTCTGACAAAACTGAAAAATGTAATTTTCCAAATTCAACCAAACATGCTAGAAATGCTCAAATTGAGCTAATTAGCTTATTGTGAGAATATTACAAACGTCTGACAAAACTGAAAAATGTAAATTTCCAATTTCAACCAAACATGCTAGAAATGCTCCAATTGAGCTAATTAGCTTATTGTGAGAATATTACAAACGTCTGACAAAACTGAAAAATGTAAATTTCCAATTTCAACCAAACATGCTAGAAATGCTCAAATTGCGCAAATAAGCCTACTGTAAGAATTTTACAAACGTCTGACAAAACTGAAAAATGTAAATTTCCAATTTCAACCAAACATGCTAGAAATGCTCCAATTGAGCTAATTAGCTTATTGTGAGAATATTACAAACGTCTGACCAAACTGAAAAATGTAAATTTCCAATTTCAACCAAACATGCTAGAAATGCTCCAATTGAGCTAATTAGCTTATTGTGAGAATATTACAAACGTCTGACAAAACTGAAAAATGTAAATTTCCAATTTCAACCAAACATGCTAGAAATGCTCCAATTGAGCTAATTAGCTTATTGTGAGAATATTACAAACGTCTGACAAAACTGAAAAATGTAAATTTCCAATCTCAACCAAACATGCTAGAAATGCTCCAATTGAACTAATTAGCCTATTGTGAGAATATTACAAACGTCTGACAAAACTGAAAAATGTAAATTTACAATTTCAACCAAACATGCTAGAAATGCTCCAATTGAGCTAATTAGCTTATTGTGAGAATATTACAAACGTCTGACAAAACTGAAAAATGTAAATTTCTAATTTCAACTAAACATGCTAGAAATGCTCCAATTGAGCTAATTAGCTTATTGTGAGAATATTGCAATTGTCTGACAAAAGTGAAAAATGTAAATTTCCAATTTCAACCAAACATGCTAGAAATGCTCCAATTGAGCTAATTAGCTTATTGTGAGAATATTGCAATTATCTGACAAAAGTGCAAAATGTAAATTTCCAATTTCAACCAAACATGCTAGAAATGCTCAAATTGAGCTAATCAGCTTATTTTGAGAATATTACAAAGGTCTGACAAAAGTGAAAAATTTAAATTTCCAATTTCAACCAAACATGCTAGAAATGCTCCAATTGAGCTAATTAGCTTATTGTGAGAAAATTACAAACGTCTGACAAAACTGAAAAATGTAAATTTCCAATTTTAACCAAACATGCTAGAAATGCTCCAATTGATCTAATTAGCTTATTGTGAGAATATTACAAACGTCTGACAAAACTGAAAAATGTAAATTTCCAATTTCAACCAAACATGCTAGAAATGCTCCAATTGAGCTAATTAGCTTATTGTGAGAATATTACAAACGTCTTACAAAACTGAAAAATGTAATTTTCCAATTTCAACCAAACATGCTAGAAATGCTCCAATTGAGCTAATTAGCTTATTGTGAGAATATTACAAACGTCTTACAAAACTGAAAAATGTAATTTTCCAATTTCAACCAAACATGCTAGAAATGCTCCAATTGAGCTAATTAGCTTATTGTGAGAATATTACAAACGTCTGACAAAACTGAAAAATGTAAATTTCCAATTTTAACCAAACATGCTAGAAATGCTCCAATTGATCTAATTAGCTTATTGTGAGAATATTACAAACGTCTGACAAAAGTGAAAAAGTGTAAATTTCCAATTTCAACCAAACATGCTAGAAATGCTCCAATTGAGCTAATTAGCTTATTGTGAGAATATTACAAACGTCTGACAAAACTGAAAAATGTAAATTTCCAATTTTAACCAAACATGCTAGAAATGCTCCAATTGATCTAATTAGCTTATTGTGAGAATATTACAAACGTCTGACAAAACTGAAAAATGTAAATTTCCAATTTCAACCAAACATGCTAGAAATGCTCCAATTGAGCTAATTAGCTTATTGTGAGAATATTACAAACGTCTGACAAAACTGAAAAATGTAAATTTCTAATTTCAACTAAACATGCTAGAAATGCTCCAATTGAGCTAATTAGCTTATTGAGAGAATATTGCAATTGTCTGACAAAAGTGAAAAATGTAAATTTCCAATTTCAACCAAACATGCTAGAAATGCTCCAATTGAGCTAATTAGCTTATTGTGAGAATATTACAAACGTCTGACAAAACTGAAAAATGTAAATTTCCAATTTCAACCAAACATGCTAGAAATGCTCCAATTGAGCTAATTAGCTTATTGTGAGAATATTACAAACGTCTGACAAAACTGAAAAATGTAAATTTCTAATTTCAACTAAACATGCTAGAAATGCTCCAATTGAGCTAATTAGCTTATTGAGAGAATATTGCAATTGTCTGACAAAAGTGAAAAATGTAAATTTCCAATTTCAACCAAACATGCTAGAAATGCTCCAATTGAGCTAATTAGCTTATTGTGAGAATATTACAAACGTCTGACAAAACTGAAAAATGTAAATTTCCAATTTCAACCAAACATGCTAGAAATGCTCCAATTGAGCTAATTAGCTTATTGTGAGAATATTACAAACGTCTGACAAAACTGAAAAATGTAAATTTCCAATTTCAACCAAACATGCTAGAAATGCTCAAATTGCGCAAATAAGCCTACTGTAAGAATTTTACAAACGTCTGACAAAACTGAAAAATGTAAATTTCGAATTTCAACCAAACATGCTAGAAATGCTCCAATTGAGCTAATTAGCTTATTGTGAGAATATTACAAACGTCTGACAAAACTGAAAAATGTAAATTTCCAATTTCAACCAAACATGCTAGAAATGCTCCAATTGAGCTAATTAGCTTATTGTGAGAATATTACAAACGTCTGACAAAACTGAAAAATGTAAATTTCTAATTTCAACTAAACATGCTAGAAATGCTCCAATTGAGCTAATTAGCTTATTGAGAGAATATTGCAATTATCTGACAAAAGTGAAAAATGTAAATTTCTAATTTCAACTAAACATGCTAGAAATGCTCCAATTGAGCTAATTAGCTTATTGTGAGAATATTACAAAGGTCTGACAAAAGTGAAAAATGTAAATTTCCAATTTCAACTAAACATGCTAGAAATGCTCCAATTGAGCTAATTAGCTTATTGTGAGAATATTACAAACGTCTGACAAAACTGAAAAATGTAAATTTCCAATTTCAACCAAACATGCTAGAAATGCTCCAATTGAGCTAATTAGCTTATTGTGAGAATATTACAAACGTCTGACAAAACTGAAAAATGTAAATTTCCAATTTCAACCAAACATGCTAGAAATGCTCCAATTGAGCTAATTAGCTTATTGTGAGAATATTACAAACGTCTGACAAAACTGAAAAATGTAATTTTCCAAATTCAACCAAACATGCTAGAAATGCTCAAATTGAGCTAATTAGCTTATTGTGAGAATATTACAAACGTCTGACAAAACTGAAAAATGTAAATTTCCAATTTCAACCAAACATGCTAGAAATGCTCAAATTGCGCAAATAAGCCTACTGTAAGAATTTTACAAACGTCTGACAAAACTGAAAAATGTAAATTTCCAATTTCAACCAAACATGCTAGAAATGCTCCAATTGAGCTAATTAGCTTATTGTGAGAATATTACAAACGTCTGACCAAACTGAAAAATGTAAATTTCCAATTTCAACCAAACATGCTAGAAATGCTCCAATTGAGCTAATTAGCTTATTGTGAGAATATTACAAACGTCTGACAAAACTGAAAAATGTAAATTTCCAATTTCAACCAAACATGCTAGAAATGCTCCAATTGAGCTAATTAGCTTATTGTGAGAATATTACAAACGTCTGACAAAACTGAAAAATGTAAATTTCCAATCTCAACCAAACATGCTAGAAATGCTCCAATTGAACTAATTAGCCTATTGTGAGAATATTACAAACGTCTGACAAAACTGAAAAATGTAAATTTACAATTTCAACCAAACATGCTAGAAATGCTCCAATTGAGCTAATTAGCTTATTGTGAGAATATTACAAACGTCTGACAAAACTGAAAAATGTAAATTTCTAATTTCAACTAAACATGCTAGAAATGCTCCAATTGAGCTAATTAGCTTATTGTGAGAATATTGCAATTGTCTGACAAAAGTGAAAAATGTAAATTTCCAATTTCAACCAAACATGCTAGAAATGCTCCAATTGAGCTAATTAGCTTATTGTGAGAATATTGCAATTATCTGACAAAAGTGCAAAATGTAAATTTCCAATCTCAACCAAACATGCTAGAAATGCTCCAATTGAACTAATTAGCCTATTGTGAGAATATTACAAACGTCTGACAAAACTGAAAAATGTAAATTTCCAATTTCAACCAAACATGCTAGAAATGCTCCAATTGAGCTAATTAGCTTATTGTGAGAATATTACAAACGTCTTACAAAACTGAAAAATGTAATTTTCCAATTTCAACCAAACATGCTAGAAATGCTCCAATTGAGCTAATTAGCTTATTGTGAGAATATTACAAACGTCTGACAAAACTGAAAAATGTAAATTTCCAATTTCAACCAAACATGCTAGAAATGCTCCAATTGAGCTAATTAGCTTATTGTGAGAATATTACAAACGTCTGACAAAACTGAAAAATGTAAATTTCCAATTTCAACCAAACATGCTAAAAATGCTCCAATTGAGCTAAATAGCTTATTGTGAGATTATTGCAATTGTTTGACAAAAGTGAAAAATGTAAATTTCCAATTTCAACCAAACATGCTAGAAATGCTCCAATTGAGCTAATTAGCTTATTGTGAGAATATTACAAACGTCTGACCAAACTGAAAAATGTAAATTTCCAATTTCAAAAAAACATGCTAGAAATGCTCCAATTGAGCTAATTAGCTTATTGTGAGAATATTACAAACGTCTGACAAAACTGAAAAATGTAAATTTCCAATTTCAACCAAACATGCTAAAAATGCTCCAATTGAGCTAATTAGCTTATTGTGAGATTATTGCAATTGTTTGACAAAAGTGAAAAATGTAAATTTCCAATTTCAACCAAACATGCTAGAAATGCTCAAATTGCGCATATAAGCCTACTGTAAGAATTTTACAAACGTCTGACAAAACTGAAAAATGTAAATTTCCAATTTCAACCAAACATGCTAGAAATGCTCCAATTGAGCTAATTAGCTTATTGAGAGAATATTGCAATTGTCTGACAAAAGTGAAAAATGTAAATTTCCAATTTCAACCAAACATGCTAGAAATGCTCCAATTGAGCTAATTAGGTTATTGTGAGAATATTACAAACGTCTGACAAAACTGAAAAATGTGAATTTCAAATTTCAACCAAACATGCTAGAAATGCTCGAATTGCGAAATAAGCCTACTGTAAGAAGTTTACAAACGTTTGACAAAACTGAAAAATGTAAATTTTCAATTTCAACCAAACATGCTAGAAATGCTCCAATTGAGCTAATTAGCTTATTGTGAGAATATTGCAATTGTCTGACAAAAGTGAAAAATGTAAATTTCCAATTTCAACCAAACATGCTAGAAATGCTCCAATTGAGCTAATTAGCTTATTGTGAGAATATTGCAATTGTCTGACAAAAGTGAAAAATGTAAATTTCCAATTTCAACCAAACATGCTAGAAATGCTCCAATTGAGCTAATTAGCTTATTGAGAGAATATTACAAACGTCTGACAAAACTGAAAAATGTAAATTTCCAATTTCAACCAAACATGCTAGAAATGCTCCAATTGAGCTAATTAGCTTATTGTGAGAATATTACAAACGTCTGACAAAACTGAAAAATGTAAATTTCCAATTTCAACCAAACATGCTAAAAATGCTCCAATTGAGCTAATTAGCTTATTGTGAGTTTATTGCAATTGTTTGACAAAAGTGAAAAATGTAAATTTACAATTTCAACCAAACATGCTAGAAATGCTCCAATTGAGCTAATTAGCTTATTGTGAGAATATTACAAACGTCTGACCAAACTGAAAAATGTAAATTTCCAATTTCAACAAAACATGCTAGAAATGCTCCAATTGAGCTAATTAGCTTATTGTGAGAATATTACAAACGTCTGACAAAACTGAAAAATGTGAATTTCCAATTTCAACCAAACATGCTAGAAATGCTCCAATTGAGCTAATTAGCTTATTGTGAGAATATTGCAATTGTCTGACAAAAGTGAAAAATGTAAATTTCCAATTTCAACCAAACATGCTAGAAATGCTCCAATTGAGCTAATTAGCTTATTGTGAGAATATTGCAATTGTCTGACAAAAGTGAAAAATGTAAATTTCCAATTTCAACCAAACATGCTAGAAATGCTCCAATTGAGCTAATTAGCTTATTGTGAGAATATTACAAACGTCTGACAAAACTGAAAAATGTAAACTTCCAATTTCAACCAAACATGCTAGAAATGCTCCAATTGATCTAATTAGCTTATTGTGAGAATATTACAAACGTCTGACAAAACTGAAAAATGTAAATTTCCAATTTCAACCAAACATGCTAGAAATGCTCCAATTGAGCTAATTAGCTTATTGTGAGAATATTGCAATTGTCTGACAAAACTGAAAAATGTAAATTTCCAATTTCAACCAAACATGCTAGAAATGCTCCAATTGAGCTAATTAGCTTATTGTGAGAATATTACAAACGTCTGACAAAACTGAAAAATGTAAATTTCCAATTTCAACTAAACATGCTAGAAATGCTCCAATTGAGCTAATTAGCTTATTGTGAGAATATTACAAACGTCTGACAAAACTGAAAAATGTAAATTTTAAATTTCAACCAAACATGCTAGAAATGCTCCAATTGAGCTAATTAGCTTATTGTGAGAATATTACAAACGTCTGACAAAACTGAAAAATGTAAATTTCCAATTTCAACCAAACATGCTAGAAATGCTCCATTTGAGCTAATTAGCTTTTGTGAGAATATTACAAACGTCTGACAAAACTGATAAATGTAAATTTCCAAGTTCAACCAAACATGCTAGAAATGCTCCAATTGAGCTAATTAGCTTATTGTGAGAATATTACAAACGTCTGACAAAACTGAAAAATGTAAATTTCCAATTTCAACCAAACATGCTAGAAATGCTCCAAGTGAGCTAATTAGCTTATTGTGAGAATATTACAAACGTATGACAAAAGTGAAAAATGTAAACTTCCAATTTCAACCAAACATGCTAGAAGTGCTCCAATTGAGCTAATTAGCTTATTGTGAGTATATTACAAACGTCTGACCAAAGTGAAAAATGTAAATTTCCAATTTCAACCAAACATGCTAGAAATGCTCCAAGTGAGCTAATTAGCTTATTGTGAGAATATTACAAACGTCTGACAAAACTGAAAAATGTAAATTTCCAATTTCAACCAAACATGCTAGAAATGCTCCAATTGAGCTAATTAGCTTATTGTGAGAATATTACGAACGTCTGACAAAACTGAAAAATGTGAATTTCCAATTTCAACCAAACATGCTAGAAATGCTCGAATTGCGAATTAAGCCTACTGTAAGAATTTTACAAACGTTTGACAAAACTGAAAAATGTAAATTTTCAATTTCAACCAAACATGCTAGAAATGCTCCAATTGAGCTAATTAGCTTATTGTGAGAATATTGCAATTGTCTGACAAAACTGAAAAATGTAAATTTCCAATTTCAACCAAACATGCTAGAAATGCTCCAATTGAGCTAATTAGCTTATTGTTAGAATATTACAAACGTCTGACAAAACTGAAAAATGTAAATTTCCAATTTCAACCAAACATGCTAGAAGTGCTCCAATTGAGCTAATTAGCTTATTGTGAGAATATTACAAACGTCTGACCAAAGTGAAAAATGTAAATTTCCAATTTCAACCAAACAAGCTAGAAATGCTCAAATTGCGCATATAAGCCTACTGTAAGAATTTTACAAACGTCTGACAAACCTGAAAAATGTAAATTTCCAATTTCAACCAAACATGCTAGAAATGCTCCAATTGAGCTAATTAGGTTATTGTGAGAATATTACAAACGTCTGAAAAAACTGAAAAATGTAAATTTTCAATTTCAACCAAACATGCTAGAAATGCTCCAATTGAGCTAATTAGCTTATTGTGAGAATATTGCAATTGTCTGACAAAAGTGAAAAATGTAAATTTCCAATTTCAACCAAACATGCTAGAAATGCTCCAATTGAGCTAATTAGCTTATTGTGAGAATATTGCAATTGTCTGACAAAAGTGAAAAATGTAAATTTCCAATTTCAACCAAACATGCTAGAAATGCTCCAATTGAGCTAATTAGCTTATTGTGAGAATATTACAAAGGTCTGACAAAACTGAAAAATGTAAATTTCCAATTTCAACCAAACATGCTAGAAATGCTCCAATTGAGCTAATTAGCTTATTGTGAGAATATTGCAATTGTCTGACAAAAGTGAAAAATGTAAATTTCCAATTTCAACCAAACATGCTAGAAATGCTCCAATTGAGCTAATTAGCTTATTGAAAGAATATTACAAACGTCTGACAAAACTGAAAAATGTAAATTTCCAATTTCAACCAAACATGCTAGAAATGCTCCAATTGAGCTAATTAGCTTATTGTGAGAATATTACAAACGTCTGACAAAACTGAAAAATGTAAAATTCCAATTTCAACCAAACATGCTAGAAATGCTCCAATTGAGCTAATTAGCTTATTGTGAGAATATTGCAATTGTTTGACAAAACTGAAAAATGTAAATTTCCAATTTCAACCAAACATGCTAGAAATGCTCCAATTGAGCTAATTAGCTTATTGTGAGAATATTACAAACGTCTGACCAAACTGAAAAATGTAAGTTTCCAATTTCAACAAAACATGCTAGAAATGCTCCAATTGAGCTAATTAGCTTATTGTGAGAATATTACAAACGTCTGACAAAACTGAAAAATGTAAATTTCCAATTTCAACCAAACATGCTAGAAATGTTCCAATTGAGCTAATTAGCTTATTGTGAGAATATTACAAACCTCTGACACAACTGAAAAATGTAAATATCCAATCTCAACCAAACATGCTAGAAATGCTCCAATTGAGCTAATTAGCCTATTGTGAGAATATTACAAACGTCTGACAAAACTGAAAAATGTAAATTTCCAATTTCAACCAAACATGCTAGAAATGCTCCAATTGAGCTAATTAGCTTATTGTGAGAATATTGCAATTGTCTGACAAAAGTGAAAAATGTAAATTTCCAATTTCAACCAAACATGCTAGAAATGCTCCAATTGAGCTAATTAGCTTATTGTGAGAATATTACAAAGGTCTGACAAAAGTGAAAAATGTAAATTTCCAATTTCAACCAAACATGCTAGAAATGCTCCAATTGAGCTAATTAGCTTATTGTGAGAATATTACAAACGTCTGACAAAACTGAAAAATGTAAATTTCCAATTTTAACCAAACATGCTCGAAATGCTCCAATTGATCTAATTAGCTTATTGTGAGAATATTACAAACGTCTGACAAAACTGAAAAATGTAAATTTCCAATTTCAACCAAACATGCTAGAAATGCTCCAATTGAGCTAATTAGCTTATTGTGAGAATATTACAAACGTCTTACAAAACTGAAAGATGTAATTTTCCAATTTCAACCAAACATGCTAGAAATGCTCCAATTGAGCTAATTAGCTTATTGTGAGAATATTACAAACGTCTGACAAAACTGAAAAATGTAAATTTTCAATTTCAACCAAACATGCTAGAAATGCTCCAATTGAGCTAATTAGCTTATTGTGAGAATATTACAAACGTCTGACAAAAGTGAAAAATGTAAATTTCCAATTTCAACCAAACATGCTAGAAATGCTCCAATTGAGCTAATTAGCTTATTGTGAGAATATTACAAACGTCTGACAAAACTGAAAAATGTAAATTTCCAATTTCAACCAAACATGCTAGAAATGCTCCAATTGAGCTAATTAGCTTATTGTGAGAATATTACAAACGTCTGACAAAACTGAAATATGTAATTTTCCAAATTCAACCAAACATGCTAGAAATGCTCCAATTGAGCTAATTAGCTTATTGTGAGAATATTACAAACGTCTGACAAAACTGAAAAATGTAAATTTCCAATTTCAACCAAACATGCTAGAAATGCTCCAATTGAGCTAATTAGCTTATTGTGAGAATATTACAAACGTCTGACAAAAGTGAAAAATGTAAATTTCCAATTTCAACCAAACATGCTAGAAATGCTCCAATTGAGCTAATTAGCTTATTGTGAGAATATTACAAACGTCTGACAAAACTGAAAAATGTAAATTTCCAATTTCAACCAAACATGCTAGAAATGCTCCAATTGAGCTAATTAGCTTATTGTGAGAATATTACAAACGTCTGACAAAACTGAAAAATGTAAATTTCCAATTTCAACCAAACATGCTAGAAATGCTCAAATTGCGCAAATAAGCCTACTGTAAGAATTTTATAAACGTCTGACAAAACTGAAAAATGTAAATTTCCAATTTCAACCAAACATGCTAGAAATGCTCCAATTGAGCTAATTAGCTTATTGTGAGAATATTACAAAGGTCTGACAAAAGTGAAAAATGTAAATTTCCAATTTCAACCAAACATGCTAGAAATGCTCCAATTGAGCTAATTAGCTTATTGTGAGAATATTACAAACGTCTGACAAAACTGAAAAATGTAAATTTCCAATTTCAACCAAACATGCTAGAAATGCTCCAATTGAGCTAATTAGCTTATTGTAAGAATATTACAAACGTCTGACAAAACTGAAAAATGTAAATTTCCAATTTCAACCAAACATGCTAGAAATGCTCCAATTGAGCTACTTAGCTTATTGTGAGAATATTACAAACGTCTGACAAAACTGAAAAATGTAATTTTCCAAATTCAACCAAACATGCTAGAAATGCTCCAATTGAGCTAATTAGCTTATTGTGAGAATATTACAAACGTCTGACAAAACTGAAAAATGTAAATTTCCAATTTCAACCAAACATTCTAGAAATGCTCCAATTGAGCTAATTAGCTTATTGTGAGAATATTACAAACGTCTGACAAAACTGAAAAATGTAAATTGCCAATTTCAACCAAACATGCTAGAAATGCTCCAATTGAGCTAATTAGCTTATTGTGAGAATATTGCAATTGTCTGACAAAAGTGAAAAATGTAAATTTCCAATTTCAACCAAACATGCTAGAAATGCTCCAATTGAGCTAATTAGCTTATTGTGAGAATATTGCAATTGTCTGACAAAAGTGAAAAATGTAAATTTCCAATTTCAACCAAACATGCTAGAAATGCTCCAATTGAGCTAATTAGCTTATTGTGAGAATATTACAAACGTCTGACAAAACTGAAAAATGTAAATTTCCAATTTCAACCAAACATGCTAGAAATGCTCCAATTGAGCTAATTAGCTTATTGTGAGAATATTACAAACGTCTGACAAAACTGAAAAATGTAAATTTCCAATTTCAACCAAACATGCTAGAAATGCTCCAATTGAGCTAATTAGCTTATTGTGAGAATATTACAAACGTCTGACAAAACTGAAAAATGTAATTTTCCAAATTCAACCAAACATGCTAGAAATGCTCCAATTGAGCTAATTAGCTTATTGTGAGAATATTACAAACGTCTGACAAAACTGAAAAATGTAAATTTCCAATTTCAACCAAACATGCTAGAAATGCTCCAATTGAGCTAATTAGCTTATTGTGAGAATATTACAAACGTCTGACAAAACTGAAAAATGTAAATTTCCAATTTCAACCAAACATGCTAGAAATGCTCCAATTGAGCTAATTAGCTTATTGTGAGAATATTACAAACGTCTGACAAAACTGAAAAATGTAAATTTCCAATTTCAACCAAACATGCTAGAAATGCTCCAATTGAGCTAATTAGCTTATTGTGAGAATATTACAAACGTCTGACAAAACTGAAAAATGTAAATTTCCAATTTCAACCAAACATGCTAGAAATGCTCAAATTGCGCAAATAAGCCTACTGTAAGAATTTTATGAACGTCTGACAAAACTGAAAAATGTAAATTTCCAATTTCAACCAAACATGCTAGAAATGCTCCAATTGAGCTAATTAGCTTATTGTGAGAATATTACAAACGTCTTACAAAACTGAAAGATGTAATTTTCCAATTTCAACCAAACATGCTAGAAATGCTCCAATTGAGCTAATTAGCTTATTGTGAGAATATTACAAACGTCTGACAAAAGTGAAAAATGTAAATTTTCAATTTCAACCAAACATGCTAGAAATGCTCCAATTGAGCTAATTAGCTTATTGTGAGAATATTACAAACGTCTGACAAAAGTGAAAAATGTAAATTTCCAATTTCAACCAAACATGCTAGAAATGCTCCAATTGAGCTAATTAGCTTATTGTGAGAATATTACAAACGTCTGACAAAACTGAAAAATGTAAATTTCCAATTTCAACCAAACATGCTAGAAATGCTCCAATTGAGCTACTTAGCTTATTGTGAGAATATTACAAACGTCTGACAAAACTGAAAAATGTAAATTTCCAATTTCAACCAAACATGCTAGAAATGCTCCAATTGAGCTAATTAGCTTATTGTGAGAATATTACAAACGTCTGACAAAAGTGAAAAATGTAAATTTCCAATTTCAACCAAACATGCTAGAAATGCTCCAATTGAGCTAATTAGCTTATTGTGAGAATATTACAAACGTCTGACAAAACTGAAAAATGTAATTTTCCAAATTCAACCAAACATGCTAGAAATGCTCCAATTGAGCTAATTAGCTTATTGTGAGAATATTACAAACGTCTGACAAAACTGAAAAATGTAAATTTCCAATTTCAACCAAACATGCTAGAAATGCTCCAATTGAGCTAATTAGCTTATTGTGAGAATATTACAAACGTCTGACAAAACTGAAAAATGTAAATTTCCAAATTCAACCAAACATGCTAGAAATGCTCCAATTGAGCTAATTAGCTTATTGTGAGAATATTACAAACGTCTGACAAAACTGAAAAATGTAAATTTCCAATTTCAACCAAACATGCTAGAAATGCTCCAATTGAGCTAATTAGCTTATTGTGAGAATATTACAAACGTCTGACAAAACTGAAAAATGTAAATTTCCAATTTCAACCAAACATGCTAGAAATGCTCCAATTGAGCTAATTAGCTTATTGTGAGAATATTACAAACGTCTGACAAAACTGAAAAATGTAAATTTCCAATTTCAACCAAACATGCTAGAAATGCTCCAATTGAGCTAATTAGCTTATTGTGAGAATATTACAAACGTCTGACAAAACTGAAAAATGTAAATTTCCAATTTCAACCAAACATGCTAGAAATGCTCAAATTGCGCAAATAAGCCTACTGTAAGAATTTTATGAACGTCTGACAAAACTGAAAAATGTAAATTTCCAATTTCAACCAAACATGCTAGAAATGCTCCAATTGAGCTAATTAGCTTATTGTGAGAATATTACAAAGGTCTGACAAAAGTGAAAAATGTAAATTTCCAATTTCAACCAAACATGCTAGAAATGCTCCAATTGAGCTAATTAGCTTATTGTGAGAATATTACAAACGTCTGACAAAACTGAAAAATGTAAATTTCCAATTTCAACCAAACATGCTAGAAATGCTCCAATTGAGCTAATTAGCTTATTGTAAGAATATTACAAACGTCTGACAAAACTGAAAAATGTAAATTTCCAATTTCAACCAAACATGCTAGAAATGCTCCAATTGAGCTAATTAGCTTATTGTGAGAATATTACAAACGTCTGACAAAACTGAAAAATGTAATTTTCCAAATTCAACCAAACATGCTAGAAATGCTCCAATTGAGCTAATTAGCTTATTGTGAGAATATTACAAACGTCTGACAAAACTGAAAAAGGTAAATTTCCAGTTTCAACCAAACATGCTAGAAATGCTCCAATTGAGCTAATTAGCTTATTGTGAGAATATTGCAATTGTCTGACAAAAGTGAAAAATGTAAATTTCCAATTTCAACCAAACATGCTAGAAATGCTCCAATTGAGCTAATTAGCTTATTGTGAGAATATTACAAAGCTCTGACAAAACTGAAAAATGTAAATTTCCAATTTCAACCAAACATGCTAGAAATGCTCCAATTGAGCTAATTAGCTTATTGTGAGAATATTGCAATTGTCTGACAAAAGTGAAAAATGTAAATTTCCAATTTCAACCAAACATGCTAGAAATGCTCCAATTGAGCTAATTAGCTTATTGAGAGAATATTACAAACGTCTGACAAAACTGAAAAATGTAAATTTCCAATTTCAACCAAACATGCTAGAAATGCTCCAATTGAGCTAATTAGCTTATTGTGAGAATATTACAAACGTCTGACAAAACTGAAAAATGTAAATTTCCAATTTCAACCAAACATGCTAGAAATGCTCCAATTGAGCTAATTAGCTTATTGTGAGATTATTGCAATTGTTTGACAAAAGTGAAAAATGTAAATTTCCAATTTCAACCAAACATGCTAGAAATGCTCCAATTGAGCTAATTAGCTTATTGTGAGAATATTACAAACGTCTGACCAAACTGAAAAATGTAAATTTCCAATTTCAACAAAACATGCTAGGAATGCTCCAATTGAGCTAATTAGCTTATTGTGAGAATATTGCAATTGTCTGACAAAAGTGAAAAATGTAAATTTCCAATTTCAACTAAACATGCTAGAAATGCTCCAATTGAGCTAATTAGCTTATTGTGAGAATATTGCAATTGTCTGACAAAAGTGAAAAATGTAAATTTCCAATTTCAACCAAACATGCTAGAAATGCTCCAATTGAGCTAATTAGCTTATTGTGAGAATATTGCAATTGTCTGACAAAAGTGAAAAATGTAAATTTCCAATTTCAACCAAACATGCTAGAAATGCTCCAATTGAGCTAATTAGCTTATTGTGAGAATATTACAAACGTCTGACCAAACTGAAAAATGTAAATTTCCAATTTCAACAAAACATGCTAGAAATGCTCCAATTGAGCTAATTAGCTTATTGTGAGAATATTACAAACGTCTGACAAAACTGAAAAATGTAAATTTCCAGTTTCAACCAAACATGCTAGAAATGTTCCAATTGAGCTAATTAGCTTATTGTGAGAATATTACAAACCTCTGACAAAACTGAAAAATGTAAATTTCCAATCTCAACCAAACATGCTAGAAATGCTCCAATTGCGCTAATTAGCCTATTGTGAGAATATTACAAACGTCTGACAAAACTGAAAAATGTAAATTTCCAAATTCAACCAAACATGCTAGAAATGCTCCAATTGAGCTAATTAGCTTATTGTGAGAATATTACAAACGTCTGACAAAACTGAAAAATGTAAATTTCTAATTTCAACTAAACATGCTAGAAATGCTCCAATTGAGCTAATTAGCTTATTGTGAGAATATTACAAACGTCTGACCAAACTGAAAAATGTAAATTTCCAATTTCAACAAAACATGCTAGAAATGCTCCAATTGAGCTAATTAGCTTATTGTGAGAATATTGCAATTGTCTGACAAAAGTGAAAAATGTAAATTTCCAATTTCAATCAAACATGCTAGAAATGCTCCAATTGAGCTAATTAGCTTATTGTGAGAATATTGCAATTGTCTGACAAAAGTGAAAAATGTAAATTTCCAATTTCAACCAAACATGCTAGAAATGCTCCAATTGAGCTAATTAGCTTATTGTGAGAATATTACAAACGTCTGACCAAACTGAAAAATGTAAATTTCCAATTTCAACAAAACATGCTAGAAATGCTCCAATTGAGCTAATTAGCTTATTGTGAGAATATTGCAATTGTCTGACAAAAGTGAAAAATGTAAATTTCCAATTTCAATCAAACATGCTAGAAATGCTCCAATTGAGCTAATTAGCTTATTGTGAGAATATTGCAATTGTCTGACAAAAGTGAAAAATGTAAATTTCCAATTTCAACCAAACATGCTAGAAATGCTCCAATTGAGCTAATTAGCTTATTGTGAGAATATTACAAAGGTCTGACAAAAGTGAAAAATGTAAATTTCCAATTTTAACCAAACATGCTCGAAATGCTCCAATTGATCTAATTAGCTTATTGTGAGAATATTACAAACGTCTGACAAAACTGAAAAATGTAAATTTCCAATTTCAACCAAACATGCTAGAAATGCTCCAATTGAGCTAATTAGCTTATTGTGAGAATATTACAAACGTCTTACAAAACTGAAAAATGTAATTTTCCAATTTCAACCAAACATGCTAGAAATGCTCCAATTGAGCTAATTAGCTTATTGTGAGAATATTACAAACGTCTGACAAAACTGAAAAATGTAAATTTCCAATTTCAACCAAACATGCTAGAAATGCTCCAATTGAGCTAATTAGCTTATTGTGAGAATATTACAAACGTCTGACAAAAGTGAAAAATGTAAATTTCCAATTTCAACCAAACATGCTAGAAATGCTCCAATTGAGCTAATTAGCTTATTGTGAGAATATTACAAACGTCTGACAAAACTGAAAAATGTAAATTTCCAATTTCAACCAAACATGCTAGAAATGCTCCAATTGAGCTAATTAGCTTATTGTGAGAATATTACAAACGTCTGACAAAACTGAAAAATGTAAATATCCAATTTCAACCAAACATGCTAGAAATGCTCAAATTGCGCAAATAAGCCTACTGTAAAAATTTTACAAACGTCTGACAAAACTGAAAAATGTAAATTTTTAATTTCAACCAAATATGCTAGAAATGCTCCAATTGAGCTAATTAGCTTATTGTGAGAATATTACAAACGTCTGACAAAACTGAAAAATGTAAATTTCCAATTTCAACCAAACATGCTAGAAATGCTCCAATTGAGCTAATTAGCTTATTGTGAGAATATTACAAACGTCTGACAAAACTGAAAAATGTAAATTTCTAATTTCAACTAAACATGCTAGAAATGCTCCAATTGAGCTAATTAGCTTATTGTGAGAATATTGCAATTGTCTGACAAAAGTGAAAAATGTAAATTTCCAATTTCAACCAAACATGCTAGAAATGCTCCAATTGAGCTAATTAGCTTATTGTGAGAATATTACAAAGGTCTGACAAAAGTGAAAAATGTAAATTTCCAATTTCAACCAAACATGCTAGAAATGCTCCAATTGAGCTAATTAGCTTATTGTGAGAATATTACAAACGTCTGACAAAACTGAAAAATGTAAATTTCCAATTTCACCCAAACATGCTAGAAATGCTCCAATTGAGCTAATTAGCTTATTGTGAGAATATTGCAATTGTCTGACAAAAGTGAAAAATGTAAATTTCCAATTTCAACCAAACATGCTAGAAATGCTCCAATTGAGCTAATTAGCTTATTGTGAGAATATTGCAATTGTCTGACAAAAGTGAAAAAATGTAAATTTCCAATTTCAACCAAACATGCTAGAAATGCTCCAATTGAGCTAATTAGCTTATTGTGAGAATATTACAAACGTCTGACAAAACTGAAAAATGTAAATTTCCAATTTCAACCAAACATGCTAGAAATGCTCCAATTGAGCTAATTAGCTTATTGTGAGAATATTACAAACGTCTGACAAAAGTGAAAAATGTAAATTTCCAATTTCAACCAAACATGCTAGAAATGCTCCAATTGAGCTAATTAGCTTATTGTGAGAATATTACAAAGGTCTGACAAAAGTGAAAAATGTAAATTTCCAATTTCAACCAAACATGCTAGAAATGCTCCAATTGAGCTAATTAGCTTATTGTGAGAATATTACAAACGTCTGACAAAACTGAAAAATGTAAATTTCCAATTTCAACCAAACATGCTAGAAATGCTCCAATTGAGCTAATTAGCTTATTGTGAGAATATTGCAATTGTCTGACAAAAGTGAAAAATGTAAATTTCCAATTTCAACCAAACATGCTAGAAATGCTCCAATTGAGCTAATTAGCTTATTGTGAGAATATTGCAATTGTCTGACAAAAGTGAAAAAATGTAAATTTCCAATTTCAACCAAACATGCTAGAAATGCTCCAATTGAGCTAATTAGCTTATTGTGAGAATATTACAAACGTCTGACAAAACTGAAAAATGTAAATTTCCAATTTCAACCAAACATGCTAGAAATGCTCCAATTGAGCTAATTAGCTTATTGTGAGAATATTACAAACGTCTGACAAAAGTGAAAAATGTAAATTTCCAATTTCAACCAAACATGCTAGAAATGCTCCAATTGAGCTAATTAGCTTATTGTGAGAATATTACAAACGTCTGACAAAACTGAAAAATGTAATTTTCCAAATTCAACCAAACATGCTAGAAATGCTCCAATTGAGCTAATTAGCTTATTGTGAGAATATTACAAACGTCTGACAAAACTGAAAAATGTAAATTTCCAATTTCAACCAAACATGCTAGAAATGCTCCAATTGAGCTAATTAGCTTATTGTGAGAATATTACAAACGTCTGACAAAACTGAAAAATGTAATTTTCCAAATTCAACCAAACATGCTAGAAATGCTCCAATTGAGCTAATTAGCTTATTGTGAGAATATTACAAACGTCTGACAAAACTGAAAAATGTAAATTTCCAATTTCAACCAAACATGCTAGAAATGCTCCAATTGAGCTAATTAGCTTATTATGAGAATATTACAAACGTCTGACAAAACTGAAAAATGTAAATTTCCAATTTTAACCAAACATGCTAGAAATGCTCCAATTGATCTAATTAGCTTATTGTGAGAATATTACAAACGTCTGACAAAACTGAAAAATGTAAATTTCCAATTTCAACCAAACATGCTAGAAATGCTCCAATTGAGCTAATTAGCTTATTGTGAGATTATTGCAATTGTTTGACAAAAGTGAAAAATGTAAATTTCCAATTTCAACCAAACATGCTAGAAATGCTCCAATTGAGCTAATTAGCTTATTGTGAGAATATTACAAACGTCTGACCAAACTGAAAAATGTAAATTTCCAATTTCAACAAAACTTGCTAGAAATGCTCCAATTGAGCTAATTAGCTTATTGTGAGAATATTACAAACGTCTGACAAAACTGAAAAATGTAAATTTCCAATTTCAACCAAACATGCTAGAAATGTTCCAATTGAGCTAATTAGCTTATTGTGAAAATATTACAAACGTCTGACAAAACTGAAAAATGTAATTTTCCAATTTCAACCAAACATGCTAGAAATGCTCCAATTGAGCTAATTAGCTTATTGTGAGAATATTGCAATTGTCTGACAAAAGTGAAAAATGTAAATTTCCAATTTCAACTAAACATGCTAGAAATGCTCCAATTGAGCTAATTAGCTTATTGTGAGAATATTGCAATTGTCTGACAAAAGTGAAAAATTTAAATTTCCAATTTCAACCAAACATGCTAGAAATGCTCCAATTGAGCTAATTAGCTTATTGTGAGAATATTGCAATTGTCTGACAAAAGTGAAAAATGTAAATTTCCAATTTCAACCAAACATGCTAGAAATGCTCCAATTGAGCTAATTAGCTTATTGTGAGAATATTACAAACGTCTGACCAAACTGAAAAATGTAAATTTCCAATTTCAACAAAACATGCTAGAAATGCTCCAATTGAGCTAATTAGCTTATTGTGAGAATATTACAAACGTCTGACAAAACTGAAAAATGTAAATTTCCAATTTCAACCAAACATGCTAGAAATGTTCCAATTGAGCTAATTAGCTTATTGTGAGAATATTACAAACCTCTGACAAAACTGAAAAATGTAAATTTCCAATCTCAACCAAACATGCTAGAAATGCTCCAATTGAGCTAATTAGCCTATTGTGAGAATATTACAAACGTCTGACAAAACTGAAAAATGTAAATTTCCAATTTCAACCAAACATGCTAGAAATGCTCCAATTGAGCTAATTAGCTTATTGTGAGAATATTACAAACGTCTGACAAAACGGAAAAATGTAAATTTCTAATTTCAACTAAACATGCTAGAAATGCTCCAATTGAGCTAATTAGCTTATTGTGAGAATATTGCAATTGTCTGACAAAAGTGAAAAATGTAAATTTCCAATTTCAATCAAACATGCTAGAAATGCTCCAATTGAGCTAATTAGCTTATTGTGAGAATATTACAAACGTCTGACCAAACTGAAAAATGTAAATTTCCAATTTCAACAAAACATGCTAGAAATGCTCCAATTGAGCTAATTAGCTTATTGTGAGAATATTACAAACGTCTGACAAAACTGAAAAATGTAAATTTCCAATTTCAACAAAACATGCTAGAAATGCTCCAATTGAGCTAATTAGCTTATTGTGAGAATATTACAAACGTCTGACAAAACTGAAAAATGTAAATTTCCAATTTCAACCAAACATGCTAGAAATGTTCCAATTGAGCTAATTAGCTTATTGTGAGAATATTACAAACCTCTGACAAAACTGAAAAATGTAAATTTCCAATCTCAACCAAACATGCTAGAAATGCTCCAATTGAGCTAATTAGCCTATTGTGAGAATATTACAAACGTCTGACAAAACTGAAAAATGTAAATTTCCAATTTCAACCAAACATGCTAGAAATGCTCCAATTGAGCTAATTAGCTTATTGTGAGAATATTACAAACGTCTGACAAAACTGAAAAATGTAAATTTCTAATTTCAACTAAACATGCTAGAAATGCTCCAATTGAGCTAATTAGCTTATTGTGAGAATATTGCAATTGTCTGACAAAAGTGAAAAATGTAAATTTCCAATTTCAATCAAACATGCTAGAAATGCTCCAATTGAGCTAATTAGCTTATTGTGAGAATATTACAAACGTCTGACCAAACTGAAAAATGTAAATTTCCAATTTCAACAAAACATGCTAGAAATGCTCCAATTGAGCTAATTAGCTTATTGTGAGAATATTACAAACGTCTGACAAAACTGAAAAATGTAAATTTCCAATTTCAACCAAACATGCTAGAAATGTTCCAATTGAGCTAATTAGCTTATTGTGAGAATATTACAAACCTCTGACAAAACTGAAAAATGTAAATTTCCAATCTCAACCAAACATGCTAGAAATGCTCCAATTGAGCTAATTAGCCTATTGTGAGAATATTACAAACGTCTGACAAAACTGAAAAATGTAAATTTCCAATTTCATCCAAACATGCTAGAAATGCTCCAATTGAGCTAATTAGCTTATTGTGAGAATATTACAAACGTCTGACAAAACTGAAAAATGTAAATTTCTAATTTCAACTAAACATGCTAGAAATGCTCCAATTGAGCTAATTAGCTTATTGTGAGAATATTGCAATTGTCTGACAAAAGTGAAAAATGTAAATTTCCAATTTCAATCAAACATGCTAGAAATGCTCCAATTGAGCTAATTAGCTTATTGTGAGAATATTGCAATTGTCTGACAAAAGTGAAAAATGTAAATTTCCAATTTCAACCAAACATGCTAGAAATGCTCCAATTGAGCTAATTAGCTTATTGTGAGAATATTACAAAGGTCTGACAAAAGTGAAAAATGTAAATTTCCAATTTCAACCAAACATGCTAGAAATGCTCCAATTGAGCTAATTAGCTTATTGTGAGAATATTACAAACGTCTGACAAAACTGAAAAATGTAAATTTCCAATTTTAACCAAACATGCTCGAAATGCTCCAATTGATCTAATTAGCTTATTGTGAGAATATTACAAACGTCTGACAAAACTGAAAAATGTAAATTTCCAATTTCAACCAAACATGCTAGAAATGCTCCAATTGAGCTAATTAGCTTATTGTGAGAATATTACAAACGTCTTACAAAACTGAAAAATGTAATTTTCAAATTTCAACCAAACATGCTAGAAATGCTCCAATTGAGCTAATTAGCTTATTGTGAGAATATTACAAACGTCTGACAAAAGTGAAAAATGTAAATTTCCAATTTCAACCAAACATGCTAGAAATGCTCCAATTGAGCTAATTAGCTTATTGTGAGAATATTACAAACGTCTGACAAAACTGAAAAATGTAAATTTCCAATTTCAACCAAACATGCTAGAAATGCTCCAATTGAGCTAATTAGCTTATTGTGAGAATATTACAAACGTCTGACAAAACTGAAAAATGTAAATTTCCAATTTCAACCAAACATGCTAGAAATGCTCAAATTGCGCAAATAAGCCTACTGTAAAAATTTTACAAACGTCTGACAAAACTGAAAAATGTAAATTTTTAATTTCAACCAAACATGCTAGAAATGCTCCAATTGAGCTAATTAGCTTATTGTGAGAATATTACAAACGTCTGACAAAACTGAAAAATGTAAATTTCCAATTTCAACCAAACATGCTAGAAATGCTCCAATTGAGCTAATTAGCTTATTGTGAGAATATTACAAACGTCTGACAAAACTGAAAAATGTAAATTTCCAATTTCAACCAAACATGCTAAAAATGCTCCAATTGAGCTAATTAGCTTATTGTGAGAATATTGCAATTGTCTGACAAAAGTGAAAAATGTAAATTTCCAATTTCAACCAAACATGCTAGAAATGCTCCAATTGAGCTAATTAGCTTATTGTGAGAATATTACAAAGGTCTGACAAAAGTGAAAAATGTAAATTTCCAATTTCAACCAAACATGCTAGAAATGCTCCAATTGAGCTAATTAGCTTATTGTGAGAATATTACAAACGTCTGACAAAACTGAAAAATGTAAATTTCCAATTTCAACCAAACATGCTAGAAATGCTCCAATTGAGCTAATTAGCTTATTGTGAGAATATTGCAATTGTCTGACAAAAGTGAAAAATGTAAATTTCCAATTTCAACCAAACATGCTAGAAATGCTCCAATTGAGCTAATTAGCTTATTGTGAGAATATTGCAATTGTCTGACAAAAGTGAAAAAATGTAAATTTCCAATTTCAACCAAACATGCTAGAAATGCTCCAATTGAGCTAATTAGCTTATTGTGAGAATATTACAAACGTCTGACAAAACTGAAAAATGTAAATTTCCAATTTCAACCAAACATGCTAGAAATGCTCCAATTGAGCTAATTAGCTTATTGTGAGAATATTACAAACGTCTGACAAAAGTGAAAAATGTAAATTTCCAATTTCAACCAAACATGCTAGAAATGCTCCAATTGAGCTAATTAGCTTATTGTGAGAATATTACAAACGTCTGACAAAACTGAAAAATGTAATTTTCCAAATTCAACCAAACATGCTAGAAATGCTCCAATTGAGCTAATTAGCTTATTGTGAGAATATTACAAACGTCTGACAAAACTGAAAAATGTAAATTTCCAATTTCAACCAAACATGCTAGAAATGCTCCAATTGAGCTAATTAGCTTATTGTGAGAATATTACAAACGTCTGACAAAACTGAAAAATGTAATTTTCCAAATTCAACCAAACATGCTAGAAATGCTCCAATTGAGCTAATTAGCTTATTGTGAGAATATTACAAACGTCTGACAAAACTGAAAAATGTAAATTTCCAATTTCAACCAAACATGCTAGAAATGCTCCAATTGAGCTAATTAGCTTATTGTGAGAATATTACAAACGTCTGACAAAACTGAAAAATGTAAATTTCCAATTTTAACCAAACATGCTAGAAATGCTCCAATTGATCTAATTAGCTTATTGTGAGAATATTACAAACGTCTGACAAAACTGAAAAATGTAAATTTCCAATTTCAACCAAACATGCTAGAAATGCTCCAATTGAGCTAATTAGCTTATTGTGAGATTATTGCAATTGTTTGACAAAAGTGAAAAATGTAAATTTCCAATTTCAACCAAACATGCTAGAAATGCTCCAATTGAGCTAATTAGCTTATTGTGAGAATATTACAAACGTCTGACCAAACTGAAAAATGTAAATTTCCAATTTCAACAAAACATGCTAGAAATGCTCCAATTGAGCTAATTAGCTTATTGTGAGAATATTACAAACGTCTGACAAAACTGAAAAATGTAAATTTCCAATTTCAACAAAACATGCTAGAAATGTTCCAATTGAGCTAATTAGCTTATTGTGAAAATATTACAAACGTCTGACAAAACTGAAAAATGTAATTTTCCAATTTCAACCAAACATGCTAGAAATGCTCCAATTGAGCTAATTAGCTTATTGTGAGAATATTGCAATTGTCTGACAAAAGTGAAAAATGTAAATTTCCAATTTCAACTAAACATGCTAGAAATGCTCCAATTGAGCTAATTAGCTTATTGTGAGAATATTGCAATTGTCTGACAAAAGTGAAAAATGTAAATTTCCAATTTCAACCAAACATGCTAGAAATGCTCCAATTGAGCTAATTAGCTTATTGTGAGAATATTGCAATTGTCTGACAAAAGTGAAAAATGTAAATTTCCAATTTCAACCAAACATGCTAGAAATGCTCCAATTGAGCTAATTAGCTTATTGTGAGAATATTACAAACGTCTGACCAAACTGAAAAATGTAAATTTCCAATTTCAACAAAACATGCTAGAAATGCTCCAATTGAGCTAATTAGCTTATTGTGAGAATATTACAAACGTCTGACAAAACTGAAAAATGTAAATTTCCAATTTCAACCAAACATGCTAGAAATGTTCCAATTGAGCTAATTAGCTTATTGTGAGAATATTACAAACCTCTGACAAAACTGAAAAATGTAAATTTCCAATCTCAACCAAACATGCTAGAAATGCTCCAATTGAGCTAATTAGCCTATTGTGAGAATATTACAAACGTCTGACAAAACTGAAAAATGTAAATTTCCAATTTCAACCAAACATGCTAGAAATGCTCCAATTGAGCTAATTAGCTTATTGTGAGAATATTACAAACGTCTGACAAAACTGAAAAATGTAAATTTCTAATTTGAACTAAACATGCTAGAAATGCTCCAATTGAGCTAATTAGCTTATTGTGAGAATATTGCAATTGTCTGACAAAAGTGAAAAATGTAAATTTCCAATTTCAACCAAACATGCTAGAAATGCTCCAATTGAGCTAATTAGCTTATTGTGAGAATATTACAAAGGTCTGACAAAAGTGAAAAATGTAAATTTCCAATTTCAACCAAACATGCTAGAAATGCTCCAATTGAGCTAATTAGCTTATTGTGAGAATATTACAAACGTCTGACAAAACTGAAAAATGTAAATTTCCAATTTCAACCAAACATGCTAGAAATGCTCCAATTGAGCTAATTAGCTTATTGTGAGAATATTGCAATTGTCTGACAAAAGTGAAAAATGTAAATTTCCAATTTCAACCAAACATGCTAGAAATGCTCCAATTGAGCTAATTAGCTTATTGTGAGAATATTGCAATTGTCTGACAAAAGTGAAAAAATGTAAATTTCCAATTTCAACCAAACATGCTAGAAATGCTCCAATTGAGCTAATTAGCTTATTGTGAGAATATTACAAACGTCTGACAAAACTGAAAAATGTAAATTTCCAATTTCAACCAAACATGCTAGAAATGCTCCAATTGAGCTAATTAGCTTATTGTGAGAATATTACAAACGTCTGACAAAAGTGAAAAATGTAAATTTCCAATTTCAACCAAACATGCTAGAAATGCTCCAATTGAGCTAATTAGCTTATTGTGAGAATATTACAAACGTCTGACAAAACTGAAAAATGTAAATTTCCAATTTCAACCAAACATGCTAGAAATGCTCCAATTGAGCTAATTAGCTTATTGTGAGAATATTACAAACGTCTGACAAAACTGAAAAATGTAATTTTCCAAATTCAACCAAACATGCTAGAAATGCTCCAATTGAGCTAATTAGCTTATTGTGAGAATATTACAAACGTCTGACAAAACTGAAAAATGTAAATTTCCAATTTCAACCAAACATGCTAGAAATGCTCCAATTGAGCTAATTAGCTTATTGTGAGAATATTACAAACGTCTGACAAAACTGAAAAATGTAAATTTCCAATTTTAACCAAACATGCTAGAAATGCTCCAATTGATCTAATTAGCTTATTGTGAGAATATTACAAACGTCTGACAAAACTGAAAAATGTAAATTTCCAATTTCAACCAAACATGCTAGAAATGCTCCAATTGAGCTAATTAGCTTATTGTGAGATTATTGCAATTGTTTGACAAAAGTGAAAAATGTAAATTTCCAATTTCAACCAAACATGCTAGAAATGCTCCAATTGAGCTAATTAGCTTATTGTGAGAATATTACAAACGTCTGACCAAACTGAAAAATGTAAATTTCCAATTTCAACAAAACATGCTAGAAATGCTCCAATTGAGCTAATTAGCTTATTGTGGGAATATTACAAACGTCTGACAAAACTGAAAAATGTAAATTTCCAATTTCAACAAAACATGCTAGAAATGCTCCAATTGAGCTAATTAGCTTATTGTGAGAATATTACAAACGTCTGACCAAACTGAAAAATGTAAATTTCCAATTTCAACAAAACATGCTAGAAATGCTCCAATTGAGCTAATTAGCTTATTGTGAGAATATTACAAACGTCTGACAAAACTGAAAAATGTAAATTTCCAATTTCAACAAAACATGCTAGAAATGTTCCAATTGAGCTAATTAGCTTATTGTGAAAATATTACAAACGTCTGACAAAACTGAAAAATGTAATTTTCCAATTTCAACCAAACATGCTAGAAATGCTCCAATTGAGCTAATTAGCTTATTGTGAGAATATTACAAACGTCTGACAAAACTGAAAAATGTAAATTTCCAATTTCAACCAAACATGCTAGAAATGTTCCAATTGAGCTAATTAGCTTATTGTGAGAATATTACAAACCTCTGACAAAACTGAAAAATGTAAATTTCCAATCTCAACCAAACATGCTAGAAATGCTCCAATTGAGCTAATTAGCCTATTGTGAGAATATTACAAACGTCTGACAAAACTGAAAAATGTAAATTTCCAATTTCAACCAAACATGCTAGAAATGCTCCAATTGAGCTAATTAGCTTATTGTGAGAATATTACAAACGTCTGACAAAACTGAAAAATGTAAATTTCTAATTTGAACTAAACATGCTAGAAATGCTCCAATTGAGCTAATTAGCTTATTGTGAGAATATTGCAATTGTCTGACAAAAGTGAAAAATGTAAATTTCCAATTTCAACCAAACATGCTAGAAATGCTCCAATTGAGCTAATTAGCTTATTGTGAGAATATTACAAACGTCTGACAAAACTGAAAAATGTAAATTTCCAATTTCAACCAAACATGCTAGAAATGCTCCAATTGAGCTAATTAGCTTATTGTGAGAATATTACAAACGTCTGACAAAAGTGAAAAATGTAAATTTCCAATTTCAACCAAACATGCTAGAAATGCTCCAATTGAGCTAATTAGCTTATTGTGAGAATATTACAAACGTCTGACAAAACTGAAAAATGTAAATTTCCAATTTCAACCAAACATGCTAGAAATGCTCCAATTGAGCTAATTAGCTTATTGTGAGAATATTACAAACGTCTGACAAAACTGAAAAATGTAAATTTCCAATTTCAACCAAACATGCTAGAAATGCTCAAATTGCGCAAATAAGCCTACTGTAAAAATTTTACAAACGTCTGACAAAACTGAAAAATGTAAAATTTTAATTTCAACCAAACATGCTAGAAATGGTCCAATTGAGCTAATTAGCTTATTGTGAGAATATTACAAACGTCTGACAAAACTGAAAAATGTAAATTTCTAATTTCAACTAAACATGCTAGAAATGCTCCAATTGAGCTAATTAGCTTATTGTGAGAATATTGCAATTGTCTGACAAAAGTGAAAAATGTAAATTTCCAATTTCAACCAAACATGCTAGAAATGCTCCAATTGAGCTAATTAGCTTATTGTGAGAATATTACAAAGGTCTGACAAAAGTGAAAAATGTAAATTTCCAATTTCAACCAAACATGCTAGAAATGCTCCAATTGAGCTAATTAGCTTATTGTGAGAATATTACAAACGTCTGACAAAACTGATAAATGTAAATTTCCAATTTCAACCAAACATGCTAGAAATGCTCCAATTGAGCTAATTAGCTTATTGTGAGAATATTGCAATTGTCTGACAAAAGTGAAAAATGTAAATTTCCAATTTCAACCAAACATGCTAGAAATGCTCCAATTGAGCTAATTAGCTTATTGTGAGAATATTGCAATTGTCTGACAAAAGTGAAAAAATGTAAATTTCCAATTTCAACCAAACATGCTAGAAATGCTCCAATTGAGCTAATTAGCTTATTGTGAGAATATTACAAACGTCTGACAAAACTGAAAAATGTAAATTTCCAATTTCAACCAAACATGCTAGAAATGCTCCAATTGAGCTAATTAGCTTATTGTGAGAATATTACAAACGTCTGACAAAAGTGAAAAATGTAAATTTCCAATTTCAACCAAACATGCTAGAAATGCTCCAATTGAGCTAATTAGCTTATTGTGAGAATATTACAAACGTCTGACAAAACTGAAAAATGTAAATTTCCAATTTCAACCAAACATGCTAGAAATGCTCCAATTGAGCTAATTAGCTTATTGTGAGAATATTACAAACGTCTGACAAAACTGAAAAATGTAATTTTCCAAATTCAACCAAACATGCTAGAAATGCTCCAATTGAGCTAATTAGCTTATTGTGAGAATATTACAAACGTCTGACAAAACTGAAAAATGTAAATTTCCAATTTCAACCAAACATGCTAGAAATGCTCCAATTGAGCTAATTAGCTTATTGTGAGAATATTACAAACGTCTGACAAAACTGAAAAATGTAAATTTCCAATTTTAACCAAACATGCTAGAAATGCTCCAATTGATCTAATTAGCTTATTGTGAGAATATTACAAACGTCTGACAAAACTGAAAAATGTAAATTTCCAATTTCAACCAAACATGCTAGAAATGCTCCAATTGAGCTAATTAGCTTATTGTGAGATTATTGCAATTGTTTGACAAAAGTGAAAAATGTAAATTTCCAATTTCAACCAAACATGCTAGAAATGCTCCAATTGAGCTAATTAGCTTATTGTGAGAATATTACAAACGTCTGACCAAACTGAAAAATGTAAATTTCCAATTTCAACAAAACATGCTAGAAATGCTCCAATTGAGCTAATTAGCTTATTGTGGGAATATTACAAACGTCTGACAAAACTGAAAAATGTAAATTTCCAATTTCAACAAAACATGCTAGAAATGCTCCAATTGAGCTAATTAGCTTATTGTGAGAATATTACAAACGTCTGACCAAACTGAAAAATGTAAATTTCCAATTTCAACAAAACATGCTAGAAATGCTCCAATTGAGCTAATTAGCTTATTGTGAGAATATTACAAACGTCTGACAAAACTGAAAAATGTAAATTTCCAATTTCAACAAAACATGCTAGAAATGCTCCAATTGATCTAATTAGCTTATTGTGAGAATATTACAAACGTCTGACAAAACTGAAAAATGTAAATTTCCAATTTCAACCAAACATGCTAGAAATGCTCCAATTGAGCTAATTAGCTTATTGTGAGATTATTGCAATTGTTTGACAAAAGTGAAAAATGTAAATTTCCAATTTCAACCAAACATGCTAGAAATGCTCCAATTGAGCTAATTAGCTTATTGTGAGAATATTACAAACGTCTGACCAAACTGAAAAATGTAAATTTCCAATTTCAACAAAACTTGCTAGAAATGCTCCAATTGAGCTAATTAGCTTATTGTGAGAATATTACAAACGTCTGACAAAACTGAAAAATGTAAATTTCCAATTTCAACCAAACATGCTAGAAATGTTCCAATTGAGCTAATTAGCTTATTGTGAAAATATTACAAACGTCTGACAAAACTGAAAAATGTAATTTTCCAATTTCAACCAAACATGCTAGAAATGCTCCAATTGAGCTAATTAGCTTATTGTGAGAATATTGCAATTGTCTGACAAAAGTGAAAAATGTAAATTTCCAATTTCAACTAAACATGCTAGAAATGCTCCAATTGAGCTAATTAGCTTATTGTGAGAATATTGCAATTGTCTGACAAAAGTGAAAAATTTAAATTTCCAATTTCAACCAAACATGCTAGAAATGCTCCAATTGAGCTAATTAGCTTATTGTGAGAATATTGCAATTGTCTGACAAAAGTGAAAAATGTAAATTTCCAATTTCAACCAAACATGCTAGAAATGCTCCAATTGAGCTAATTAGCTTATTGTGAGAATATTACAAACGTCTGACCAAACTGAAAAATGTAAATTTCCAATTTCAACAAAACATGCTAGAAATGCTCCAATTGAGCTAATTAGCTTATTGTGAGAATATTACAAACGTCTGACAAAACTGAAAAATGTAAATTTCCAATTTCAACCAAACATGCTAGAAATGTTCCAATTGAGCTAATTAGCTTATTGTGAGAATATTACAAACCTCTGACAAAACTGAAAAATGTAAATTTCCAATCTCAACCAAACATGCTAGAAATGCTCCAATTGAGCTAATTAGCCTATTGTGAGAATATTACAAACGTCTGACAAAACTGAAAAATGTAAATTTCCAATTTCAACCAAACATGCTAGAAATGCTCCAATTGAGCTAATTAGCTTATTGTGAGAATATTACAAACGTCTGACAAAACGGAAAAATGTAAATTTCTAATTTCAACTAAACATGCTAGAAATGCTCCAATTGAGCTAATTAGCTTATTGTGAGAATATTGCAATTGTCTGACAAAAGTGAAAAATGTAAATTTCCAATTTCAATCAAACATGCTAGAAATGCTCCAATTGAGCTAATTAGCTTATTGTGAGAATATTACAAACGTCTGACCAAACTGAAAAATGTAAATTTCCAATTTCAACAAAACATGCTAGAAATGCTCCAATTGAGCTAATTAGCTTATTGTGAGAATATTACAAACGTCTGACAAAACTGAAAAATGTAAATTTCCAATTTCAACAAAACATGCTAGAAATGCTCCAATTGAGCTAATTAGCTTATTGTGAGAATATTACAAACGTCTGACAAAACTGAAAAATGTAAATTTCCAATTTCAACCAAACATGCTAGAAATGTTCCAATTGAGCTAATTAGCTTATTGTGAGAATATTACAAACCTCTGACAAAACTGAAAAATGTAAATTTCCAATCTCAACCAAACATGCTAGAAATGCTCCAATTGAGCTAATTAGCCTATTGTGAGAATATTACAAACGTCTGACAAAACTGAAAAATGTAAATTTCCAATTTCAACCAAACATGCTAGAAATGCTCCAATTGAGCTAATTAGCTTATTGTGAGAATATTACAAACGTCTGACAAAACTGAAAAATGTAAATTTCTAATTTCAACTAAACATGCTAGAAATGCTCCAATTGAGCTAATTAGCTTATTGTGAGAATATTGCAATTGTCTGACAAAAGTGAAAAATGTAAATTTCCAATTTCAATCAAACATGCTAGAAATGCTCCAATTGAGCTAATTAGCTTATTGTGAGAATATTACAAACGTCTGACCAAACTGAAAAATGTAAATTTCCAATTTCAACAAAACATGCTAGAAATGCTCCAATTGAGCTAATTAGCTTATTGTGAGAATATTACAAACGTCTGACAAAACTGAAAAATGTAAATTTCCAATTTCAACCAAACATGCTAGAAATGTTCCAATTGAGCTAATTAGCTTATTGTGAGAATATTACAAACCTCTGACAAAACTGAAAAATGTAAATTTCCAATCTCAACCAAACATGCTAGAAATGCTCCAATTGAGCTAATTAGCCTATTGTGAGAATATTACAAACGTCTGACAAAACTGAAAAATGTAAATTTCCAATTTCATCCAAACATGCTAGAAATGCTCCAATTGAGCTAATTAGCTTATTGTGAGAATATTACAAACGTCTGACAAAACTGAAAAATGTAAATTTCTAATTTCAACTAAACATGCTAGAAATGCTCCAATTGAGCTAATTAGCTTATTGTGAGAATATTGCAATTGTCTGACAAAAGTGAAAAATGTAAATTTCCAATTTCAATCAAACATGCTAGAAATGCTCCAATTGAGCTAATTAGCTTATTGTGAGAATATTGCAATTGTCTGACAAAAGTGAAAAATGTAAATTTCCAATTTCAACCAAACATGCTAGAAATGCTCCAATTGAGCTAATTAGCTTATTGTGAGAATATTACAAAGGTCTGACAAAAGTGAAAAATGTAAATTTCCAATTTCAACCAAACATGCTAGAAATGCTCCAATTGAGCTAATTAGCTTATTGTGAGAATATTACAAACGTCTGACAAAACTGAAAAATGTAAATTTCCAATTTTAACCAAACATGCTCGAAATGCTCCAATTGATCTAATTAGCTTATTGTGAGAATATTACAAACGTCTGACAAAACTGAAAAATGTAAATTTCCAATTTCAACCAAACATGCTAGAAATGCTCCAATTGAGCTAATTAGCTTATTGTGAGAATATTACAAACGTCTTACAAAACTGAAAAATGTAATTTTCAAATTTCAACCAAACATGCTAGAAATGCTCCAATTGAGCTAATTAGCTTATTGTGAGAATATTACAAACGTCTGACAAAAGTGAAAAATGTAAATTTCCAATTTCAACCAAACATGCTAGAAATGCTCCAATTGAGCTAATTAGCTTATTGTGAGAATATTACAAACGTCTGACAAAACTGAAAAATGTAAATTTCCAATTTCAACCAAACATGCTAGAAATGCTCCAATTGAGCTAATTAGCTTATTGTGAGAATATTACAAACGTCTGACAAAACTGAAAAATGTAAATTTCCAATTTCAACCAAACATGCTAGAAATGCTCAAATTGCGCAAATAAGCCTACTGTAAAAATTTTACAAACGTCTGACAAAACTGAAAAATGTAAATTTTTAATTTCAACCAAACATGCTAGAAATGCTCCAATTGAGCTAATTAGCTTATTGTGAGAATATTACAAACGTCTGACAAAACTGAAAAATGTAAATTTCCAATTTCAACCAAACATGCTAGAAATGCTCCAATTGAGCTAATTAGCTTATTGTGAGAATATTACAAACGTCTGACAAAACTGAAAAATGTAAATTTCCAATTTCAACCAAACATGCTAAAAATGCTCCAATTGAGCTAATTAGCTTATTGTGAGAATATTGCAATTGTCTGACAAAAGTGAAAAATGTAAATTTCCAATTTCAACCAAACATGCTAGAAATGCTCCAATTGAGCTAATTAGCTTATTGTGAGAATATTACAAAGGTCTGACAAAAGTGAAAAATGTAAATTTCCAATTTCAACCAAACATGCTAGAAATGCTCCAATTGAGCTAATTAGCTTATTGTGAGAATATTACAAACGTCTGACAAAACTGAAAAATGTAAATTTCCAATTTCAACCAAACATGCTAGAAATGCTCCAATTGAGCTAATTAGCTTATTGTGAGAATATTGCAATTGTCTGACAAAAGTGAAAAATGTAAATTTCCAATTTCAACCAAACATGCTAGAAATGCTCCAATTGAGCTAATTAGCTTATTGTGAGAATATTGCAATTGTCTGACAAAAGTGAAAAAATGTAAATTTCCAATTTCAACCAAACATGCTAGAAATGCTCCAATTGAGCTAATTAGCTTATTGTGAGAATATTACAAACGTCTGACAAAACTGAAAAATGTAAATTTCCAATTTCAACCAAACATGCTAGAAATGCTCCAATTGAGCTAATTAGCTTATTGTGAGAATATTACAAACGTCTGACAAAAGTGAAAAATGTAAATTTCCAATTTCAACCAAACATGCTAGAAATGCTCCAATTGAGCTAATTAGCTTATTGTGAGAATATTACAAACGTCTGACAAAACTGAAAAATGTAATTTTCCAAATTCAACCAAACATGCTAGAAATGCTCCAATTGAGCTAATTAGCTTATTGTGAGAATATTACAAACGTCTGACAAAACTGAAAAATGTAAATTTCCAATTTCAACCAAACATGCTAGAAATGCTCCAATTGAGCTAATTAGCTTATTGTGAGAATATTACAAACGTCT
The DNA here is from genome assembly GCF_963576615.1 of Watersipora subatra. Lineage (NCBI taxonomy): Eukaryota > Metazoa > Bryozoa > Gymnolaemata > Cheilostomatida > Watersiporidae > Watersipora > Watersipora subatra. Next base: position 644,900 of record NW_027045390.1, read on the forward strand.
GACAAAACTGAAAAATGTAATTTTCCAAATTCAACCAAACATGCTAGAAATGCTCCAATTGAGCTAATTAGCTTATTGTGAGAATATTACAAACGTCTGACAAAACTGAAAAATGTAAATTTCCAATTTCAACCAAACATGCTAGAAATGCTCCAATTGAGCTAATTAGCTTATTGTGAGAATATTACAAACGTCTGACAAAACTGAAAAATGTAAATTTCCAATTTTAACCAAACATGCTAGAAATGCTCCAATTGATCTAATTAGCTTATTGTGAGAATATTACAAACGTCTGACAAAACTGAAAAATGTAAATTTCCAATTTCAACCAAACATGCTAGAAATGCTCCAATTGAGCTAATTAGCTTATTGTGAGATTATTGCAATTGTTTGACAAAAGTGAAAAATGTAAATTTCCAATTTCAACCAAACATGCTAGAAATGCTCCAATTGAGCTAATTAGCTTATTGTGAGAATATTACAAACGTCTGACCAAACTGAAAAATGTAAATTTCCAATTTCAACAAAACATGCTAGAAATGCTCCAATTGAGCTAATTAGCTTATTGTGAGAATATTACAAACGTCTGACAAAACTGAAAAATGTAAATTTCCAATTTCAACAAAACATGCTAGAAATGTTCCAATTGAGCTAATTAGCTTATTGTGAAAATATTACAAACGTCTGACAAAACTGAAAAATGTAATTTTCCAATTTCAACCAAACATGCTAGAAATGCTCCAATTGAGCTAATTAGCTTATTGTGAGAATATTGCAATTGTCTGACAAAAGTGAAAAATGTAAATTTCCAATTTCAACTAAACATGCTAGAAATGCTCCAATTGAGCTAATTAGCTTATTGTGAGAATATTGCAATTGTCTGACAAAAGTGAAAAATGTAAATTTCCAATTTCAACCAAACATGCTAGAAATGCTCCAATTGAGCTAATTAGCTTATTGTGAGAATATTGCAATTGTCTGACAAAAGTGAAAAATGTAAATTTCCAATTTCAACCAAACATGCTAGAAATGCTCCAATTGAGCTAATTAGCTTATTGTGAGAATATTACAAACGTCTGACCAAACTGAAAAATGTAAATTTCCAATTTCAACAAAACATGCTAGAAATGCTCCAATTGAGCTAATTAGCTTATTGTGAGAATATTACAAACGTCTGACAAAACTGAAAAATGTAAATTTCCAATTTCAACCAAACATGCTAGAAATGTTCCAATTGAGCTAATTAGCTTATTGTGAGAATATTACAAACCTCTGACAAAACTGAAAAATGTAAATTTCCAATCTCAACCAAACATGCTAGAAATGCTCCAATTGAGCTAATTAGCCTATTGTGAGAATATTACAAACGTCTGACAAAACTGAAAAATGTAAATTTCCAATTTCAACCAAACATGCTAGAAATGCTCCAATTGAGCTAATTAGCTTATTGTGAGAATATTACAAACGTCTGACAAAACTGAAAAATGTAAATTTCTAATTTGAACTAAACATGCTAGAAATGCTCCAATTGAGCTAATTAGCTTATTGTGAGAATATTGCAATTGTCTGACAAAAGTGAAAAATGTAAATTTCCAATTTCAACCAAACATGCTAGAAATGCTCCAATTGAGCTAATTAGCTTATTGTGAGAATATTACAAAGGTCTGACAAAAGTGAAAAATGTAAATTTCCAATTTCAACCAAACATGCTAGAAATGCTCCAATTGAGCTAATTAGCTTATTGTGAGAATATTACAAACGTCTGACAAAACTGAAAAATGTAAATTTCCAATTTCAACCAAACATGCTAGAAATGCTCCAATTGAGCTAATTAGCTTATTGTGAGAATATTGCAATTGTCTGACAAAAGTGAAAAATGTAAATTTCCAATTTCAACCAAACATGCTAGAAATGCTCCAATTGAGCTAATTAGCTTATTGTGAGAATATTGCAATTGTCTGACAAAAGTGAAAAAATGTAAATTTCCAATTTCAACCAAACATGCTAGAAATGCTCCAATTGAGCTAATTAGCTTATTGTGAGAATATTACAAACGTCTGACAAAACTGAAAAATGTAAATTTCCAATTTCAACCAAACATGCTAGAAATGCTCCAATTGAGCTAATTAGCTTATTGTGAGAATATTACAAACGTCTGACAAAAGTGAAAAATGTAAATTTCCAATTTCAACCAAACATGCTAGAAATGCTCCAATTGAGCTAATTAGCTTATTGTGAGAATATTACAAACGTCTGACAAAACTGAAAAATGTAAATTTCCAATTTCAACCAAACATGCTAGAAATGCTCCAATTGAGCTAATTAGCTTATTGTGAGAATATTACAAACGTCTGACAAAACTGAAAAATGTAATTTTCCAAATTCAACCAAACATGCTAGAAATGCTCCAATTGAGCTAATTAGCTTATTGTGAGAATATTACAAACGTCTGACAAAACTGAAAAATGTAAATTTCCAATTTCAACCAAACATGCTAGAAATGCTCCAATTGAGCTAATTAGCTTATTGTGAGAATATTACAAACGTCTGACAAAACTGAAAAATGTAAATTTCCAATTTTAACCAAACATGCTAGAAATGCTCCAATTGATCTAATTAGCTTATTGTGAGAATATTACAAACGTCTGACAAAACTGAAAAATGTAAATTTCCAATTTCAACCAAACATGCTAGAAATGCTCCAATTGAGCTAATTAGCTTATTGTGAGATTATTGCAATTGTTTGACAAAAGTGAAAAATGTAAATTTCCAATTTCAACCAAACATGCTAGAAATGCTCCAATTGAGCTAATTAGCTTATTGTGAGAATATTACAAACGTCTGACCAAACTGAAAAATGTAAATTTCCAATTTCAACAAAACATGCTAGAAATGCTCCAATTGAGCTAATTAGCTTATTGTGGGAATATTACAAACGTCTGACAAAACTGAAAAATGTAAATTTCCAATTTCAACAAAACATGCTAGAAATGCTCCAATTGAGCTAATTAGCTTATTGTGAGAATATTACAAACGTCTGACCAAACTGAAAAATGTAAATTTCCAATTTCAACAAAACATGCTAGAAATGCTCCAATTGAGCTAATTAGCTTATTGTGAGAATATTACAAACGTCTGACAAAACTGAAAAATGTAAATTTCCAATTTCAACAAAACATGCTAGAAATGTTCCAATTGAGCTAATTAGCTTATTGTGAAAATATTACAAACGTCTGACAAAACTGAAAAATGTAATTTTCCAATTTCAACCAAACATGCTAGAAATGCTCCAATTGAGCTAATTAGCTTATTGTGAGAATATTACAAACGTCTGACAAAACTGAAAAATGTAAATTTCCAATTTCAACCAAACATGCTAGAAATGTTCCAATTGAGCTAATTAGCTTATTGTGAGAATATTACAAACCTCTGACAAAACTGAAAAATGTAAATTTCCAATCTCAACCAAACATGCTAGAAATGCTCCAATTGAGCTAATTAGCCTATTGTGAGAATATTACAAACGTCTGACAAAACTGAAAAATGTAAATTTCCAATTTCAACCAAACATGCTAGAAATGCTCCAATTGAGCTAATTAGCTTATTGTGAGAATATTACAAACGTCTGACAAAACTGAAAAATGTAAATTTCTAATTTGAACTAAACATGCTAGAAATGCTCCAATTGAGCTAATTAGCTTATTGTGAGAATATTGCAATTGTCTGACAAAAGTGAAAAATGTAAATTTCCAATTTCAACCAAACATGCTAGAAATGCTCCAATTGAGCTAATTAGCTTATTGTGAGAATATTACAAACGTCTGACAAAACTGAAAAATGTAAATTTCCAATTTCAACCAAACATGCTAGAAATGCTCCAATTGAGCTAATTAGCTTATTGTGAGAATATTACAAACGTCTGACAAAAGTGAAAAATGTAAATTTCCAATTTCAACCAAACATGCTAGAAATGCTCCAATTGAGCTAATTAGCTTATTGTGAGAATATTACAAACGTCTGACAAAACTGAAAAATGTAAATTTCCAATTTCAACCAAACATGCTAGAAATGCTCCAATTGAGCTAATTAGCTTATTGTGAGAATATTACAAACGTCTGACAAAACTGAAAAATGTAAATTTCCAATTTCAACCAAACATGCTAGAAATGCTCAAATTGCGCAAATAAGCCTACTGTAAAAATTTTACAAACGTCTGACAAAACTGAAAAATGTAAAATTTTAATTTCAACCAAACATGCTAGAAATGGTCCAATTGAGCTAATTAGCTTATTGTGAGAATATTACAAACGTCTGACAAAACTGAAAAATGTAAATTTCTAATTTCAACTAAACATGCTAGAAATGCTCCAATTGAGCTAATTAGCTTATTGTGAGAATATTGCAATTGTCTGACAAAAGTGAAAAATGTAAATTTCCAATTTCAACCAAACATGCTAGAAATGCTCCAATTGAGCTAATTAGCTTATTGTGAGAATATTACAAAGGTCTGACAAAAGTGAAAAATGTAAATTTCCAATTTCAACCAAACATGCTAGAAATGCTCCAATTGAGCTAATTAGCTTATTGTGAGAATATTACAAACGTCTGACAAAACTGATAAATGTAAATTTCCAATTTCAACCAAACATGCTAGAAATGCTCCAATTGAGCTAATTAGCTTATTGTGAGAATATTGCAATTGTCTGACAAAAGTGAAAAATGTAAATTTCCAATTTCAACCAAACATGCTAGAAATGCTCCAATTGAGCTAATTAGCTTATTGTGAGAATATTGCAATTGTCTGACAAAAGTGAAAAAATGTAAATTTCCAATTTCAACCAAACATGCTAGAAATGCTCCAATTGAGCTAATTAGCTTATTGTGAGAATATTACAAACGTCTGACAAAACTGAAAAATGTAAATTTCCAATTTCAACCAAACATGCTAGAAATGCTCCAATTGAGCTAATTAGCTTATTGTGAGAATATTACAAACGTCTGACAAAAGTGAAAAATGTAAATTTCCAATTTCAACCAAACATGCTAGAAATGCTCCAATTGAGCTAATTAGCTTATTGTGAGAATATTACAAACGTCTGACAAAACTGAAAAATGTAAATTTCCAATTTCAACCAAACATGCTAGAAATGCTCCAATTGAGCTAATTAGCTTATTGTGAGAATATTACAAACGTCTGACAAAACTGAAAAATGTAATTTTCCAAATTCAACCAAACATGCTAGAAATGCTCCAATTGAGCTAATTAGCTTATTGTGAGAATATTACAAACGTCTGACAAAACTGAAAAATGTAAATTTCCAATTTCAACCAAACATGCTAGAAATGCTCCAATTGAGCTAATTAGCTTATTGTGAGAATATTACAAACGTCTGACAAAACTGAAAAATGTAAATTTCCAATTTTAACCAAACATGCTAGAAATGCTCCAATTGATCTAATTAGCTTATTGTGAGAATATTACAAACGTCTGACAAAACTGAAAAATGTAAATTTCCAATTTCAACCAAACATGCTAGAAATGCTCCAATTGAGCTAATTAGCTTATTGTGAGATTATTGCAATTGTTTGACAAAAGTGAAAAATGTAAATTTCCAATTTCAACCAAACATGCTAGAAATGCTCCAATTGAGCTAATTAGCTTATTGTGAGAATATTACAAACGTCTGACCAAACTGAAAAATGTAAATTTCCAATTTCAACAAAACATGCTAGAAATGCTCCAATTGAGCTAATTAGCTTATTGTGGGAATATTACAAACGTCTGACAAAACTGAAAAATGTAAATTTCCAATTTCAACAAAACATGCTAGAAATGCTCCAATTGAGCTAATTAGCTTATTGTGAGAATATTACAAACGTCTGACCAAACTGAAAAATGTAAATTTCCAATTTCAACAAAACATGCTAGAAATGCTCCAATTGAGCTAATTAGCTTATTGTGAGAATATTACAAACGTCTGACAAAACTGAAAAATGTAAATTTCCAATTTCAACAAAACATGCTAGAAATGTTCCAATTGAGCTAATTAGCTTATTGTGAAAATATTACAAACGTCTGACAAAACTGAAAAATGTAATTTTCCAATTTCAACCAAACATGCTAGAAATGCTCCAATTGAGCTAATTAGCTTATTGTGAGAATATTGCAATTGTCTGACAAAAGTGAAAAATGTAAATTTCCAATTTCAACTAAACATGCTAGAAACGCTCCAATTGAGCTAATTAGCTTATTGTGAGAATATTGCAATTGTCTGACAAAAGTGAAAAATGTAAATTTCCAATTTCAACCAAACATGCTAGAAATGCTCCAATTGAGCTAATTAGCTTATTGTGAGAATATTGCAATTGTCTGACAAAAGTGAAAAATGTAAATTTCCAATTTCAACCAAACATGCTAGAAATGCTCCAATTGAGCTAATTAGCTTATTGTGAGAATATTACAAACGTCTGACCAAACTGAAAAATGTAAATTTCCAATTTCAACAAAACATGCTAGAAATGCTCCAATTGAGCTAATTAGCTTATTGTGAGAATATTACAAACGTCTGACAAAACTGAAAAATGTAAATTTCCAATTTCAACCAAACATGCTAGAAATGTTCCAATTGAGCTAATTAGCTTATTGTGAGAATATTACAAACGTCTGACAAAACTGAAAAATGTAAATTTCCAATTTCAACCAAACATGCTAGAAATGCTCCAATTGAGCTAATTAGCTTATTGTGAGAATATTACAAACGTCTGACAAAACTGAAAAATGTAAATTTCTAATTTGAACTAAACATGCTAGAAATGCTCCAATTGAGCTAATTAGCTTATTGTGAGAATATTGCAATTGTCTGACAAAAGTGAAAAATGTAAATTTCCAATTTCAACCAAACATGCTAGAAATGCTCCAATTGAGCTAATTAGCTTATTGTGAGAATATTACAAACGTCTGACAAAACTGAAAAATGTAAATTTCCAATTTCAACCAAACATGCTAGAAATGCTCCAATTGAGCTAATTAGCTTATTGTGAGAATATTACAAACGTCTGACAAAAGTGAAAAATGTAAATTTCCAATTTCAACCAAACATGCTAGAAATGCTCCAATTGAGCTAATTAGCTTATTGTGAGAATATTACAAACGTCTGACAAAACTGAAAAATGTAAATTTCCAATTTCAACCAAACATGCTAGAAATGCTCCAATTGAGCTAATTAGCTTATTGTGAGAATATTACAAACGTCTGACAAAACTGAAAAATGTAAATTTCCAATTTCAACCAAACATGCTAGAAATGCTCAAATTGCGCAAATAAGCCTACTGTAAAAATTTTACAAACGTCTGACAAAACTGAAAAATGTAAATTTTTAATTTCAACCAAACATGCTAGAAATGGTCCAATTGAGCTAATTAGCTTATTGTGAGAATATTACAAACGTCTGACAAAACTGAAAAATGTAAATTTCCAATTTCAACCAAACATGCTAGAAATGCTCCAATTGAGCTAATTAGCTTATTGTGAGAATATTACAAAGGTCTGACAAAAGTGAAAAATGTAAATTTCCAATTTCAACCAAACATGCTAGAAATGCTCCAATTGAGCTAATTAGCTCATTGTGAGAATATTACAAACGTCTGACAAAACTGAAAAATGTAAATTTCCAATTTCAACCAAACATGCTAGAAATGCTCCAATTGAGCTAATTAGCTTATTGTGAGAATATTGCAATTGTCTGACAAAAGTGAAAAATGTAAATTTCCAATTTCAACCAAACATGCTAGAAATGCTCCAATTGAGCTAATTAGCTTATTGTGAGAATATTGCAATTGTCTGACAAAAGTGAAAAAATGTAAATTTCCAATTTCAACCAAACATGCTAGAAATGCTCCAATTGAGCTAATTAGCTTATTGTGAGAATATTACAAACGTCTGACAAAAGTGAAAAATGTAAATTTCCAATTTCAACCAAACATGCTAGAAATGCTCCAATTGAGCTAATTAGCTTATTGTGAGAATATTACAAACGTCTGACAAAACTGAAAAATGTAAATTTCCAATTTCAACCAAACATGCTAGAAATGCTCCAATTGAGCTAATTAGCTTATTGTGAGAATATTACAAACGTCTGACAAAACTGAAAAATGTAATTTTCCAAATTCAACCAAACATGCTAGAAATGCTCCAATTGAGCTAATTAGCTTATTGTGAGAATATTACAAACGTCTGACAAAACTGAAAAATGTAAATTTCCAATTTCAACCAAACATGCTAGAAATGCTCCAATTGAGCTAATTAGCTTATTGTGAGAATATTACAAACGTCTGACAAAACTGAAAAATGTAAATTTCCAATTTTAACCAAACATGCTAGAAATGCTCCAATTGATCTAATTAGCTTATTGTGAGAATATTACAAACGTCTGACAAAACTGAAAAATGTAAATTTCCAATTTCAACCAAACATGCTAGAAATGCTCCAATTGAGCTAATTAGCTTATTGTGAGATTATTGCAATTGTTTGACAAAAGTGAAAAATGTAAATTTCCAATTTCAACCAAACATGCTAGAAATGCTCCAATTGAGCTAATTAGCTTATTGTGAGAATATTACAAACGTCTGACCAAACTGAAAAATGTAAATTTCCAATTTCAACAAAACATGCTAGAAATGCTCCAATTGAGCTAATTAGCTTATTGTGGGAATATTACAAACGTCTGACAAAACTGAAAAATGTAAATTTCCAATTTCAACAAAACACGCTAGAAATGTTCCAATTGAGCTAATTAGCTTATTGTGAAAAAATTACAAACGTCTGACAAAAGTGAAAAATGTAAATTTCCAATTTCAACCAAACATGCTAGAAATGCTCCAATTGAGCTAATTAGCTTATTGTGAGAATATTGCAATTGTCTGACAAAAGTGAAAAAATGTAAATTTCCAATTTCAACCAAACATGCTAGAAATGCTCCAATTGAGCTAATTAGCTTATTGTGAGAATATTACAAACGTCTGACAAAAGTGAAAAATGTAAATTTCCAATTTCAACCAAACATGCTAGAAATGCTCCAATTGAGCTAATTAGCTTATTGTGAGAATATTACAAACGTCTGACAAAACTGAAAAATGTAAATTTCCAATTTCAACCAAACATGCTAGAAATGCTCCAATTGAGCTAATTAGCTTATTGTGAGAATATTACAAACGTCTGACAAAACTGAAAAATGTAATTTTCCAAATTCAACCAAACATGCTAGAAATGCTCCAATTGAGCTAATTAGCTTATTGTGAGAATATTACAAACGTCTGACAAAACTGAAAAATGTAAATTTCCAATTTCAACCAAACATGCTAGAAATGCTCCAATTGAGCTAATTAGCTTATTGTGAGAATATTACAAACGTCTGACAAAACTGAAAAATGTAAATTTCCAATTTTAACCAAACATGCTAGAAATGCTCCAATTGATCTAATTAGCTTATTGTGAGAATATTACAAACGTCTGACAAAACTGAAAAATGTAAATTTCCAATTTCAACCAAACATGCTAGAAATGCTCCAATTGAGCTAATTAGCTTATTGTGAGATTATTGCAATTGTTTGACAAAAGTGAAAAATGTAAATTTCCAATTTCAACCAAACATGCTAGAAATGCTCCAATTGAGCTAATTAGCTTATTGTGAGAATATTACAAACGTCTGACCAAACTGAAAAATGTAAATTTCCAATTTCAACAAAACATGCTAGAAATGCTCCAATTGAGCTAATTAGCTTATTGTGGGAATATTACAAACGTCTGACAAAACTGAAAAATGTAAATTTCCAATTTCAACAAAACATGCTAGAAATGTTCCAATTGAGCTAATTAGCTTAATGTGAAAAAATTACAAACGTCTGACAAAAGTGAAAAATGTAAATTTCCAATTTCAACTAAACATGCTAGAAATGCTCCAATTGAGCTAATTAGCTTAATGTGAGAATATTGCAATTGTCTGACAAAAGTGAAAAATGTAAATTTCCAATTTCAACCAAACATGCTAGAAATGCTCCAATTGAGCTAATTAGCTTATTGTGAGAATATTGCAATTGTCTGACAAAAGTGAAAAATGTAAATTTCCAATTTCAACTAAACATGCTAGAAATGCTCCAATTGAGCTAATTAGCTTAATGTGAGAATATTGCAATTGTCTGACAAAAGTGAAAAATGTAAATTTCCAATTTCAACCAAACATGCTAGAAATGCTCCAATTGAGCTAATTAGCTTATTGTGAGAATATTGCAATTGTCTGACAAAAGTGAAAAATGTAAATTTCCAATTTCAACCAAACATGCTAGAAATGCTCCAATTGAGCTAATTAGCTTATTGTGAGAATATTACAAACGTCTGACCAAACTGAAAAATGTAAATTTCCAATTTCAACAAAACATGCTAGAAATGCTCCAATTGAGCTAATTAGCTTATTGTGAGAATATTACAAACGTCTGACAAAACTGAAAAATGTAAATTTCCAATTTCAACCAAACATGCTAGAAATGTTCCAATTGAGCTAATTAGCTTATTGTGAGAATATTACAAACCTCTGACAAAACTGAAAAATGTAAATTTCCAATCTCAACCAAACATGCTAGAAATGCTCCAATTGAGCTAATTAGCCTATTGTGAGAATATTACAAACGTCTGACAAAACTGAAAAATGTAAATTTCCAATTTCAACCAAACATGCTAGAAATGCTCCAATTGAGCTAATTAGCTTATTGTGAGAATATTACAAACGTCTGACAAAACTGAAAAATGTAAATTTCTAATTTCAACTAAACATGCTAGAAATGCTCCAATTGAGCTAATTAGCTTATTGTGAGAATATTGCAATTGTCTGACAAAAGTGAAAAATGTAAATTTCCAATTTCAATCAAACATGCTAGAAATGCTCCAATTGAGCTAATTAGCTTATTGTGAGAATATTGCAATTGTCTGACAAAAGTGAAAAATGTAAATTTCCAATTTCAACCAAACATGCTAGAAATGCTCCAATTGAGCTAATTAGCTTATTGTGAGAATATTACAAAGGTCTGACAAAAGTGAAAAATGTAAATTTCCAATTTCAACCAAACATGCTAGAAATGCTCCAATTGAGCTAATTAGCTTATTGTGAGAATATTACAAACGTCTGACAAAAGTGAAAAATGTAAATTTCCAATTTTAACCAAACATGCTCGAAATGCTCCAATTGAGCTAATTAGCTTATTGTGAGAATATTACAAACGTCTGACAAAACTGAAAAATGTAAATTTCCAATTTCAACCAAACATGCTAGAAATGCTCCAATTGAGCTAATTAGCTTATTGTGAGAATATTAAAAACGTCTTACAAAACTGAAAAATGTAATTTTCCAATTTCAACCAAACATGCTAGAAATGCTCCAATTGAGCTAATTAGCTTATTGTGAGAATATTACAAACGTCTGACAAAACTGAAAAATGTAAATTTCCAATTTCAACCAAACATGCTAGAAATGCTCCAATTGAGCTAATTAGCTTATTGTGAGAATATTACAAACGTCTGACAAAAGTGAAAAATGTAAATTTCCAATTTCAACCAAACATGCTAGAAATGCTCCAATTGAGCTAATTAGCTTATTGTGAGAATATTACAAACGTCTGACAAAACTGAAAAATGTAAATTTCCAATTTCAACCAAACATGCTAGAAATGCTCCAATTGAGCTAATTAGCTTATTGTGAGAATATTACAAACGTCTGACAAAACTGAAAAATGTAAATTTCCAATTTCAACCAAACATGCTAGAAATGCTCAAATTGCGCAAATAAGCCTACTGTAAAAATTTTACAAACGTCTGACAAAACTGAAAAATGTAAATTTTTAATTTCAACCAAACATGCTAGAAATGCTCCAATTGAGCTAATTAGCTTATTGTGAGAATATTGCAATTGTCTGACAAAAGTGAAAAATGTAAATTTCCAATTTCAATCAAACATGCTAGAAATGCTCCAATTGAGCTAATTAGCTTATTGTGAGAATATTGCAATTGTCTGACAAAAGTGAAAAATGTAAATTTCCAATTTCAACCAAACATGCTAGAAATGCTCCAATTGAGCTAATTAGCTTATTGTGAGAATATTACAAACGTCTGACAAAACTGAAAAATGTAAATTTCCAATTTCAACCAAACATGCTAGAAATGCTCCAATTGAGCTAATTAGCTTATTGTGAGAATATTACAAACGTCTGACAAAAGTGAAAAATTTAAATTTCCAATTTCAACCAAACATGCTAGAAATGCTCCAATTGAGCTAATTAGCTTATTGTGAGAATATTACAAACGTCTGACAAAACTGAAAAATGTAAATTTCCAATTTCAACCAAACATGCTAGAAATGCTCCAATTGAGCTAATTAGCTTATTGTGAGAATATTACAAACGTCTGACAAAACTGAAAAATGTAAATTTCCAATTTCAACCAAACATGCTAGAAATGCTCAAATTGCGCAAATAAGCCTACTGTAAAAATTTTACAAACGTCTGACAAAACTGAAAAATGTAAATTTTTAATTTCAACCAAACATGCTAGAAATGCTCCAATTGAGCTAATTAGCTTATTGTGAGAATATTACAAACGTCTGACAAAACTGAAAAATGTAAATTTCTAATTTCAACTAAACATGCTAGAAATGCTCCAATTGAGCTAATTAGCTTATTGTGAGAATATTGCAATTGTCTGACAAAAGTGAAAAATGTAAATTTCCAATTTCAACCAAACATGCTAGAAATGCTCCAATTGAGCTAATTAGCTTATTGTGAGAATATTACAAACGTCTGACAAAACTGAAAAATGTAAATTTCCAATTTCAACCAAACATGCTAGAAATGCTCCAATTGAGCTAATTAGCTTATTGTGAGAATATTACAAACGTCTGACAAAAGTGAAAAATGTAAATTTCCAATTTCAACCAAACATGCTAGAAATGCTCCAATTGAGCTAATTAGCTTATTGTGAGAATATTACAAACGTCTGACAAAACTGAAAAATGTAAATTTCCAATTTCAACCAAACATGCTAGAAATGCTCCAATTGAGCTAATTAGCTTATTGTGAGAATATTACAAACGTCTGACAAAACTGAAAAATGTAAATTTCCAATTTCAACCAAACATGCTAGAAATGCTCAAATTGCGCAAATAAGCCTACTGTAAAAATTTTACAAACGTCTGACAAAACTGAAAAATGTAAATTTTTAATTTCAACCAAACATGCTAGAAATGGTCCAATTGAGCTAATTAGCTTATTGTGAGAATATTACAAACGTCTGACAAAACTGAAAAATGTAAATTTCCAATTTCAACCAAACATGCTAGAAATGCTCCAATTGAGCTAATTAGCTTATTGTGAGAATATTACAAACGTCTGACAAAACTGAAAAATGTAAATTTCCAATTTCAACCAAACATGCTAGAAATGCTCAAATTGCGCAAATAAGCCTACTGTAAAAATTTTACAAACGTCTGACAAAACTGAAAAATGTAATTTTCCAAATTCAACCAAACATGCTAGAAATGCTCCAATTGAGCTAATTAGCTTATTGTGAGAATATTACAAACGTCTGACAAAACTGAAAAATGTAAATTTCCAATTTCAACCAAACATGCTAGAAATGCTCCAATTGAGCTAATTAGCTTATTGTGAGAATATTACAAACGTCTGACAAAACTGAAAAATGTAAATTTCCAATTTTAACCAAACATGCTAGAAATGCTCCAATTGATCTAATTAGCTTATTGTGAGAATATTACAAACGTCTGACAAAACTGAAAAATGTAAATTTCCAATTTCAACCAAACATGCTAGAAATGCTCCAATTGAGCTAATTAGCTTATTGTGAGATTATTGCAATTGTTTGACAAAAGTGAAAAATGTAAATTTCCAATTTCAACCAAACATGCTAGAAATGCTCCAATTGAGCTAATTAGCTTATTGTGAGAATATTACAAACGTCTGACCAAACTGAAAAATGTAAATTTCCAATTTCAACAAAACATGCTAGAAATGCTCCAATTGAGCTAATTAGCTTATTGTGAGAATATTACAAACGTCTGACAAAACTGAAAAATGTAAATTTCCAATTTCAACAAAACATGCTAGAAATGTTCCAATTGAGCTAATTAGCTTATTGTGAAAATATTACAAACGTCTGACAAAACTGAAAAATGTAATTTTCCAATTTCAACCAAACATGCTAGAAATGCTCCAATTGAGCTAATTAGCTTATTGTGAGAACATTGCAATTGTCTGACAAAAGTGAAAAATGTAAATTTCCAATTTCAACTAAACATGCTAGAAATGCTCCAATTGAGCTAATTAGCTTATTGTGAGAATATTGCAATTGTCTGACAAAAGTGAAAAATGTAAATTTCCAATTTCAACCAAACATGCTAGAAATGCTCCAATTGAGCTAATTAGCTTATTGTGAGAATATTGCAATTGTCTGACAAAAGTGAAAAATGTAAATTTCCAATTTCAACCAAACATGCTAGAAATGCTCCAATTGAGCTAATTAGCTTATTGTGAGAATATTACAAACGTCTGACCAAACTGAAAAATGTAAATTTCCAATTTCAACAAAACATGCTAGAAATGCTCCAATTGAGCTAATTAGCTTATTGTGAGAATATTACAAACGTCTGACAAAACTGAAAAATGTAAATTTCCAATTTCAACCAAACATGCTAGAAATGTTCCAATTGAGCTAATTAGCTTATTGTGAGAATATTACAAACCTCTGACAAAACTGAAAAATGTAAATTTCCAATCTCAACCAAACATGCTAGAAATGCTCCAATTGAGCTAATTAGCCTATTGTGAGAATATTACAAACGTCTGACAAAACTGAAAAATGTAAATTTCCAATTTCAACCAAACATGCTAGAAATGCTCCAATTGAGCTAATTAGCTTATTGTGAGAATATTACAAACGTCTGACAAAACTGAAAAATGTAAATTTCTAATTTGAACTAAACATGCTAGAAATGCTCCAATTGAGCTAATTAGCTTATTGTGAGAATATTGCAATTGTCTGACAAAAGTGAAAAATGTAAATTTCCAATTTCAACCAAACATGCTAGAAATGCTCCAATTGAGCTAATTAGCTTATTGTGAGAATATTACAAACGTCTGACAAAAGTGAAAAATGTAAATTTCCAGTTTCAACCAAACATGCTAGAAATGCTCCAATTGAGCTAATTAGCTTATTGTGAGAATATTACAAACGTCTGACAAAACTGAAAAATGTAAATTTCCAATTTCAACCAAACATGCTAGAAATGCTCCAATTGAGCTAATTAGCTTATTGTGAGAATATTACAAACGTCTGACAAAACTGAAAAATGTAAATTTCCAATTTCAACCAAACATGCTAGAAATGCTCAAATTGCGCAAATAAGCCTACTGTAAAAATTTTACAAACGTCTGACAAAACTGAAAAATGTAAAATTTTAATTTCAACCAAACATGCTAGAAATGGTCCAATTGAGCTAATTAGCTTATTGTGAGAATATTACAAACGTCTGACAAAACTGAAAAATGTAAATTTCTAATTTCAACTAAACATGCTAGAAATGCTCCAATTGAGCTAATTAGCTTATTGTGAGAATATTGCAATTGTCTGACAAAAGTGAAAAATGTAAATTTCCAATTTCAACCAAACATGCTAGAAATGCTCCAATTGAGCTAATTAGCTTATTGTGAGAATATTACAAAGGTCTGACAAAAGTGAAAAATGTAAATTTCCAATTTCAACCAAACATGCTAGAAATGCTCCAATTGAGCTAATTAGCTTATTGTGAGAATATTACAAACGTCTGACAAAACTGAAAAATGTAAATTTCCAATTTCAACCAAACATGCTAGAAATGCTCCAATTGAGCTAATTAGCTTATTGTGAGAATATTGCAATTGTCTGACAAAAGTGAAAAATGTAAATTTCCAATTTCAACCAAACATGCTAGAAATGCTCCAATTGAGCTAATTAGCTTATTGTGAGAATATTGCAATTGTCTGACAAAAGTGAAAAAATGTAAATTTCCAATTTCAACCAAACATGCTAGAAATGCTCCAATTGAGCTAATTAGCTTATTGTGAGAATATTACAAACGTCTGACAAAACTGAAAAATGTAAATTTCCAATTTCAACCAAACATGCTAGAAATGCTCCAATTGAGCTAATTAGCTTATTGTGAGAATATTACAAACGTCTGACAAAAGTGAAAAATGTAAATTTCCAATTTCAACCAAACATGCTAGAAATGCTCCAATTGAGCTAATTAGCTTATTGCGAGAATATTACAAACGTCTGACAAAACTGAAAAATGTAAATTTCCAATTTCAACCAAACATGCTAGAAATGCTCCAATTGAGCTAATTAGCTTATTGTGAGAATATTACAAACGTCTGACAAAACTGAAAAATGTAATTTTCCAAATTCAACCAAACATGCTAGAAATGCTCCAATTGAGCTAATTAGCTTATTGTGAGAATATTACAAACGTCTGACAAAACTGAAAAATGTAAATTTCCAATTTCAACCAAACATGCTAGAAATGCTCCAATTGAGCTAATTAGCTTATTGTGAGAATATTACAAACGTCTGACAAAACTGAAAAATGTAAATTTCCAATTTTAACCAAACATGCTAGAAATGCTCCAATTGATCTAATTAGCTTATTGTGAGAATATTACAAACGTCTGACAAAACTGAAAAATGTAAATTTCCAATTTCAACCAAACATGCTAGAAATGCTCCAATTGAGCTAATTAGCTTATTGTGAGATTATTGCAATTGTTTGACAAAAGTGAAAAATGTAAATTTCCAATTTCAACCAAACATGCTAGAAATGCTCCAATTGAGCTAATTAGCTTATTGTGAGAATATTACAAACGTCTGACCAAACTGAAAAATGTAAATTTCCAATTTCAACAAAACATGCTAGAAATGCTCCAATTGAGCTAATTAGCTTATTGTGGGAATATTACAAACGTCTGACAAAACTGAAAAATGTAAATTTCCAATTTCAACAAAACATGCTAGAAATGCTCCAATTGAGCTAATTAGCTTATTGTGAGAATATTACAAACGTCTGACCAAACTGAAAAATGTAAATTTCCAATTTCAACAAAACATGCTAGAAATGCTCCAATTGAGCTAATTAGCTTATTGTGAGAATATTACAAACGTCTGACAAAACTGAAAAATGTAAATTTCCAATTTCAACAAAACATGCTAGAAATGTTCCAATTGAGCTAATTAGCTTATTGTGAAAATATTACAAACGTCTGACAAAACTGAAAAATGTAATTTTCCAATTTCAACCAAACATGCTAGAAATGCTCCAATTGAGCTAATTAGCTTATTGTGAGAATATTGCAATTGTCTGACAAAAGTGAAAAATGTAAATTTCCAATTTCAACTAAACATGCTAGAAATGCTCCAATTGAGCTAATTAGCTTATTGTGAGAATATTGCAATTGTCTGACAAAAGTGAAAAATGTAAATTTCCAATTTCAACCAAACATGCTAGAAATGCTCCAATTGAGCTAATTAGCTTATTGTGAGAATATTGCAATTGTCTGACAAAAGTGAAAAATGTAAATTTCCAATTTCAACCAAACATGCTAGAAATGCTCCAATTGAGCTAATTAGCTTATTGTGAGAATATTACAAACGTCTGACCAAACTGAAAAATGTAAATTTCCAATTTCAACAAAACATGCTAGAAATGCTCCAATTGAGCTAATTAGCTTATTGTGAGAATATTACAAACGTCTGACAAAACTGAAAAATGTAAATTTCCAATTTCAACCAAACATGCTAGAAATGTTCCAATTGAGCTAATTAGCTTATTGTGAGAATATTACAAACGTCTGACAAAACTGAAAAATGTAAATTTCCAATTTCAACCAAACATGCTAGAAATGCTCCAATTGAGCTAATTAGCTTATTGTGAGAATATTACAAACGTCTGACAAAACTGAAAAATGTAAATTTCTAATTTGAACTAAACATGCTAGAAATGCTCCAATTGAGCTAATTAGCTTATTGTGAGAATATTGCAATTGTCTGACAAAAGTGAAAAATGTAAATTTCCAATTTCAACCAAACATGCTAGAAATGCTCCAATTGAGCTAATTAGCTTATTGTGAGAATATTACAAACGTCTGACAAAACTGAAAAATGTAAATTTCCAATTTCAACCAAACATGCTAGAAATGCTCCAATTGAGCCAATTAGCTTATTGTGAGAATATTACAAACGTCTGACAAAAGTGAAAAATGTAAATTTCCAATTTCAACCAAACATGCTAGAAATGCTCCAATTGAGCTAATTAGCTTATTGTGAGAATATTACAAACGTCTGACAAAACTGAAAAATGTAAATTTCCAATTTCAACCAAACATGCTAGAAATGCTCCAATTGAGCTAATTAGCTTATTGTGAGAATATTACAAACGTCTGACAAAACTGAAAAATGTAAATTTCCAATTTCAACCAAACATGCTAGAAATGCTCAAATTGCGCAAATAAGCCTACTGTAAAAATTTTCCAAACGTCTGACAAAACTGAAAAATGTAAATTTTTAATTTCAACCAAACATGCTAGAAATGGTCCAATTGAGCTAATTAGCTTATTGTGAGAATATTACAAACGTCTGACAAAACTGAAAAATGTAAATTTCCAATTTCAACCAAACATGCTAGAAATGCTCCAATTGAGCTAATTAGCTTATTGTGAGAATATTACAAAGGTCTGACAAAAGTGAAAAATGTAAATTTCCAATTTCAACCAAACATGCTAGAAATGCTCCAATTGAGCTAATTAGCTCATTGTGAGAATATTACAAACGTCTGACAAAACTGAAAAATGTAAATTTCCAATTTCAACCAAACATGCTAGAAATGCTCCAATTGAGCTAATTAGCTTATTGTGAGAATATTGCAATTGTCTGACAAAAGTGAAAAATGTAAATTTCCAATTTCAACCAAACATGCTAGAAATGCTCCAATTGAGCTAATTAGCTTATTGTGAGAATATTGCAATTGTCTGACAAAAGTGAAAAAATGTAAATTTCCAATTTCAACCAAACATGCTAGAAATGCTCCAATTGAGCTAATTAGCTTATTGTGAGAATATTACAAACGTCTGACAAAGGTGAAAAATGTAAATTTCCAATTTCAACCAAACATGCTAGAAATGCTCCAATTGAGCTAATTAGCTTATTGTGAGAATATTACAAACGTCTGACAAAACTGAAAAATGTAAATTTCCAATTTCAACCAAACATGCTAGAAATGCTCCAATTGAGCTAATTAGCTTATTGTGAGAATATTACAAACGTCTGACAAAACTGAAAAATGTAATTTTCCAAAATCAACCAAACATGCTAGAAATGCTCCAATTGAGCTAATTAGCTTATTGTGAGAATATTACAAACGTCTGACAAAACTGAAAAATGTAAATTTCCAATTTCAACCAAACATGCTAGAAATGCTCCAATTGAGCTAATTAGCTTATTGTGAGAATATTACAAACGTCTGACAAAACTGAAAAATGTAAATTTCCAATTTCAACCAAACATGCTAGAAATGCTCCAATTGATCTAATTAGCTTATTGTGAGAATATTACAAACGTCTGACAAAACTGAAAAATGTAAATTTCCAATTTCAACCAAACATGCTAGAAATGCTCCAATTGAGCTAATTAGCTTATTGTGAGATTATTGCAATTGTTTGACAAAAGTGAAAAATGTAAATTTCCAATTTCAACCAAACATGCTAGAAATGCTCCAATTGAGCTAATTAGCTTATTGTGAGAATATTACAAACGTCTGACCAAACTGAAAAATGTAAATTTCCAATTTCAACAAAACATGCTAGAAATGCTCCAATTGAGCTAATTAGCTTATTGTGGGAATATTACAAACGTCTGACAAAACTGAAAAATGTAAATTTCCAATTTTAACAAAACACGCTAGAAATGTTCCAATTGAGCTAATTAGCTTATTGTGAAAAAATTACAAACGTCTGACAAAAGTGAAAAATGTAAATTTCCAATTTCAACCAAACATGCTAGAAATGCTCCAATTGAGCTAATTAGCTTATTGTGAGAATATTGCAATTGTCTGACAAAAGTGAAAAAGTGTAAATTTCCAATTTCAACCAAACATGCTAGAAATGCTCCAATTGAGCTAATTAGCTTATTGTGAGAATATTACAAACGTCTGACAAAAGTGAAAAATGTAAATTTCCAATTTCAACCAAACATGCTAGAAATGCTCCAATTGAGCTAATTAGCTTATTGTGAGAATATTACAAACGTCTGACAAAACTGAAAAATGTAAATTTCCAATTTCAACCAAACATGCTAGAAATGCTCCAATTGAGCTAATTAGCTTATTGTGAGAATATTACAAACGTCTGACAAAACTGAAAAATGTAATTTTCCAAATTCAACCAAACATGCTAGAAATGCTCCAATTGAGCTAATTAGCTTATTGTGAGAATATTACAAACGTCTGACAAAACTGAAAAATGTAAATTTCCAATTTCAACCAAACATGCTAGAAATGCTCCAATTGAGCTAATTAGCTTATTGTGAGAATATTACAAACGTCTGACAAAACTGAAAAATGTAAATTTCCAATTTTAACCAAACATGCTAGAAATGCTCCAATTGATCTAATTAGCTTATTGTGAGAATATTACAAACGTCTGACAAAACTGAAAAATGTAAATTTCCAATTTCAACCAAACATGCTAGAAATGCTCCAATTGAGCTAATTAGCTTATTGTGAGATTATTGCAATTGTTTGACAAAAGTGAAAAATGTAAATTTCCAATTTCAACCAAACATGCTAGAAATGCTCCAATTGAGCTAATTAGCTTATTGTGAGAATATTACAAATGTCTGACCAAACTGAAAAATGTAAATTTCCAATTTCAACAAAACATGCTAGAAATGCTCCAATTGAGCTAATTAGCTTATTGTGGGAATATTACAAACGTCTGACAAAACTGAAAAATGTAAATTTCCAATTTCAACAAAACATGCTAGAAATGTTCCAATTGAGCTAATTAGCTTAATGTGAAAAAATTACAAACGTCTGACAAAACTGAAAAATGTAATTTTCCAATTTCAACCAAACATGCTAGAAATGCTCCAATTGAGCTAATTAGCTTATTGTGAGAATATTGCAATTGTCTGACAAAAGTGAAAAATGTAAATTTCCAATTTCAACTAAACATGCTAGAAATGCTCCAATTGAGCTAATTAGCTTAATGTGAGAATATTGCAATTGTCTGACAAAAGTGAAAAATGTAAATTTCCAATTTCAACCAAACATGCTAGAAATGCTCCAATTGAGCTAATTAGCTTATTGTGAGAATATTGCAATTGTCTGACAAAAGTGAAAAATGTAAATTTCCAATTTCAACCAAACATGCTAGAAATGCTCCAATTGAGCTAATTAGCTTATTGTGAGAATATTACAAACGTCTGACCAAACTGAAAAATGTAAATTTCCAATTTCAACAAAACATGCTAGAAATGCTCCAATTGAGCTAATTAGCTTATTGTGAGAATATTACAAACGTCTGACAAAACTGAAAAATGTAAATTTCCAATTTCAACCAAACATGCTAGAAATGTTCCAATTGAGCTAATTAGCTTATTGTGAGAATATTACAAACCTCTGACAAAACTGAAAAATGTAAATTTCCAATCTCAACCAAACATGCTAGAAATGCTCCAATTGAGCTAATTAGCCTATTGTGAGAATATTACAAACGTCTGACAAAACTGAAAAATGTAAATTTCCAATTTCAACCAAACATGCTAGAAATGCTCCAATTGAGCTAATTAGCTTATTGTGAGAATATTACAAACGTCTGACAAAACTGAAAAATGTAAATTTCTAATTTCAACTAAACATGCTAGAAATGCTCCAATTGAGCTAATTAGCTTATTGTGAGAATATTGCAATTGTCTGACAAAAGTGAAAAATGTAAATTTCCAATTTCAATCAAACATGCTAGAAATGCTCCAATTGAGCTAATTAGCTTATTGTGAGAATATTGCAATTGTCTGACAAAAGTGAAAAATGTAAATTTCCAATTTCAACCAAACATGCTAGAAATGCTCCAATTGAGCTAATTAGCTTATTGTGAGAATATTACAAAGGTCTGACAAAAGTGAAAAATGTAAATTTCCAATTTCAACCAAACATGCTAGAAATGCTCCAATTGAGCTAATTAGCTTATTGTGAGAATATTACAAACGTCTGACAAAAGTGAAAAATGTAAATTTCCAATTTTAACCAAACATGCTCGAAATGCTCCAATTGAGCTAATTAGCTTATTGTGAGAATATTACAAACGTCTGACAAAACTGAAAAATGTAAATTTCCAATTTCAACCAAACATGCTAGAAATGCTCCAATTGAGCTAATTAGCTTATTGTGAAAATATTACAAACGTCTGACAAAACTGAAAAATGTAAATTTCCAATTTCAACCAAACATGCTAGAAATGCTCCAATTGAGCTAATTAGCTTATTGTGAGAATATTACAAACGTCTGACAAAAGTGAAAAATGTAAATTTCCAATTTCAACCAAACATGCTAGAAATGCTCCAATTGAGCTAATTAGCTTATTGTGAGAATATTACAAACGTCTGACAAAACTGAAAAATGTAAATTTCCAATTTCAACCAAACATGCTAGAAATGCTCCAATTGAGCTAATTAGCTTATTGTGAGAATATTACAAACGTCTGACAAAACTGAAAAATGTAAATTTCCAATTTCAACCAAACATGCTAGAAATGCTCAAATTGCGCAAATAAGCCTACTGTAAAAATTTTACAAACGTCTGACAAAACTGAAAAATGTAAATTTTTAATTTCAACCAAACATGCTAGAAATGCTCCAATTGAGCTAATTAGCTTATTGTGAGAATATTGCAATTGTCTGACAAAAGTGAAAAATGTAAATTTCCAATTTCAACCAAACATGCTAGAAATGCTCCAATTGAGCTAATTAGCTTATTGTGAGAATATTGCAATTGTCTGACAAAAGTGAAAAATGTAAATTTCCAATTTCAACCAAACATGCTAGAAATGCTCCAATTGAGCTAATTAGCTTATTGTGAGAATATTACAAACGTCTGACCAAACTGAAAAATGTAAATTTCCAATTTCAACAAAACATGCTAGAAATGCTCCAATTGAGCTAATTAGCTTATTGTGAGAATATTACAAACGTCTGACAAAACTGAAAAATGTAAATTTCCAATTTCAACCAAACATGCTAGAAATGTTCCAATTGAGCTAATTAGCTTATTGTGAGAATATTACAAACCTCTGACAAAACTGAAAAATGTAAATTTCCAATCTCAACCAAACATGCTAGAAATGCTCCAATTGAGCTAATTAGCCTATTGTGAGAATATTACAAACGTCTGACAAAACTGAAAAATGTAAATTTCCAATTTCAACCAAACATGCTAGAAATGCTCCAATTGAGCTAATTAGCTTATTGTGAGAATATTACAAACGTCTGACAAAACTGAAAAATGTAAATTTCTAATTTCAACTAAACATGCTAGAAATGCTCCAATTGAGCTAATTAGCTTATTGTGAGAATATTGCAATTGTCTGACAAAAGTGAAAAATGTAAATTTCCAATTTCAATCAAACATGCTAGAAATGCTCCAATTGAGCTAATTAGCTTATTGTGAGAATATTGCAATTGTCTGACAAAAGTGAAAAATGTAAATTTCCAATTTCAACCAAACATGCTAGAAATGCTCCAATTGAGCTAATTAGCTTATTGTGAGAATATTACAAAGGTCTGACAAAAGTGAAAAATGTAAATTTCCAATTTCAACCAAACATGCTAGAAATGCTCCAATTGAGCTAATTAGCTTATTGTGAGAATATTACAAACGTCTGACAAAAGTGAAAAATGTAAATTTCCAATTTTAACCAAACATGCTCGAAATGCTCCAATTGAGCTAATTAGCTTATTGTGAGAATATTACAAACGTCTGACAAAACTGAAAAATGTAAATTTCCAATTTCAACCAAACATGCTAGAAATGCTCCAATTGAGCTAATTAGCTTATTGTGAAAATATTACAAACGTCTGACAAAACTGAAAAATGTAAATTTCCAATTTCAACCAAACATGCTAGAAATGCTCCAATTGAGCTAATTAGCTTATTGTGAGAATATTACAAACGTCTGACAAAAGTGAAAAATGTAAATTTCCAATTTCAACCAAACATGCTAGAAATGCTCCAATTGAGCTAATTAGCTTATTGTGAGAATATTACAAACGTCTGACAAAACTGAAAAATGTAAATTTCCAATTTCAACCAAACATGCTAGAAATGCTCCAATTGAGCTAATTAGCTTATTGTGAGAATATTACAAACGTCTGACAAAACTGAAAAATGTAAATTTCCAATTTCAACCAAACATGCTAGAAATGCTCAAATTGCGCAAATAAGCCTACTGTAAAAATTTTACAAACGTCTGACAAAACTGAAAAATGTAAATTTTTAATTTCAACCAAACATGCTAGAAATGCTCCAATTGAGCTAATTAGCTTATTGTGAGAATATTGCAATTGTCTGACAAAAGTGAAAAATGTAAATTTCCAATTTCAATCAAACATGCTAGAAATGCTCCAATTGAGCTAATTAGCTTATTGTGAGAATATTGCAATTGTCTGACAAAAGTGAAAAATGTAAATTTCCAATTTCAACCAAACATGCTAGAAATGCTCCAATTGAGCTAATTAGCTTATTGTGAGAATATTACAAACGTCTGACAAAACTGAAAAATGTAAATTTCCAATTTCAACCAAACATGCTAGAAATGCTCCAATTGAGCTAATTAGCTTATTGTGAGAATATTACAAACGTCTGACAAAAGTGAAAAATTTAATTTTCCAATTTCAACCAAACATGCTAGAAATGCTCCAATTGAGCTAATTAGCTTATTGTGAGAATATTACAAACGTCTGACAAAACTGAAAAATGTAAATTTCCAATTTCAACCAAACATGCTAGAAATGCTCCAATTGAGCTAATTAGCTTATTGTGAGAATATTACAAACGTCTGACAAAACTGAAAAATGTAAATTTCCAATTTCAACCAAACATGCTAGAAATGCTCAAATTGCGCAAATAAGCCTACTGTAAAAATTTTACAAACGTCTGACAAAACTGAAAAATGTAAATTTTTAATTTCAACCAAACATGCTAGAAATGCTCCAATTGAGCTAATTAGCTTATTGTGAGAATATTACAAACGTCTGACAAAACTGAAAAATGTAAATTTCTAATTTCAACTAAACATGCTAGAAATGCTCCAATTGAGCTAATTAGCTTATTGTGAGAATATTGCAATTGTCTGACAAAAGTGAAAAATGTAAATTTCCAATTTCAACCAAACATGCTAGAAATGCTCCAATTGAGCTAATTAGCTTATTGTGAGAATATTACAAACGTCTGACAAAACTGAAAAATGTAAATTTCCAATTTCAACCAAACATGCTAGAAATGCTCCAATTGAGCTAATTAGCTTATTGTGAGAATATTACAAACGTCTGACAAAAGTGAAAAATGTAAATTTCCAATTTCAACCAAACATGCTAGAAATGCTCCAATTGAGCTAATTAGCTTATTGTGAGAATATTACAAACGTCTGACAAAACTGAAAAATGTAAATTTCCAATTTCAACCAAACATGCTAGAAATGCTCCAATTGAGCTAATTAGCTTATTGTGAGAATATTACAAACGTCTGACAAAACTGAAAAATGTAAATTTCCAATTTCAACCAAACATGCTAGAAATGCTCAAATTGCGCAAATAAGCCTACTGTAAAAATTTTACAATTGTCTGACAAAACTGAAAAATGTAAATTTTTAATTTCAACCAAACATGCTAGAAATGGTCCAATTGAGCTAATTAGCTTATTGTGAGAATATTACAAACGTCTGACAAAACTGAAAAATGTAAATTTCTAATTTCAACTAAACATGCTAGAAATGCTCCAATTGAGCTAATTAGCTTATTGTGAGAATATTGCAATTGTCTGACAAAAGTGAAAAATGTAAATTTCCAATTTCAACCAAACATGCTAGAAATGCTCCAATTGAGCTAATTAGCTTATTGTGAGAATATTACAAAGGTCTGACAAAAGTGAAAAATGTAAATTTCCAATTTCAACCAAACATGCTAGAAATGCTCCAATTGAGCTAATTAGCTTATTGTGAGAATATTACAAACGTCTGACAAAACTGAAAAATGTAAATTTCCAATTTCAACCAAACATGCTAGAAATGCTCCAATTGAGCTAATTAGCTTATTGTGAGAATATTGCAATTGTCTGACAAAAGTGAAAAATGTAAATTTCCAATTTCAACCAAACATGCTAGAAATGCTCCAATTGAGCTAATTAGCTTATTGTGAGAATATTGCAATTGTCTGACAAAAGTGAAAAAATGTAAATTTCCAATTTCAACCAAACATGCTAGAAATGCTCCAATTGAGCTAATTAGCTTATTGTGAGAATATTACAAACGTCTGACAAAACTGAAAAATGTAAATTTCCAATTTCAACCAAACATGCTAGAAATGCTCCAATTGAGCTAATTAGCTTATTGTGAGAATATTACAAACGTCTGACAAAAGTGAAAAATGTAAATTTCCAATTTCAACCAAACATGCTAGAAATGCTCCAATTGAGCTAATTAGCTTATTGTGAGAATATTACAAACGTCTGACAAAACTGAAAAATGTAAATTTCCAATTTCAACCAAACATGCTAGAAATGCTCCAATTGAGCTAATTAGCTTATTGTGAGAATATTACAAACGTCTGACAAAACTGAAAAATGTAATTTTCCAAATTCAACCAAACATGCTAGAAATGCTCCAATTGAGCTAATTAGCTTATTGTGAGAATATTACAAACGTCTGACAAAACTGAAAAATGTAAATTTCCAATTTCAACCAAACATGCTAGAAATGCTCCAATTGAGCTAATTAGCTTATTGTGAGAATATTACAAACGTCTGACAAAACTGAAAAATGTAAATTTCCAATTTTAACCAAACATGCTAGAAATGCTCCAATTGATCTAATTAGCTTATTGTGAGAATATTACAAACGTCTGACAAAACTGAAAAATGTAAATTTCTAATTTCAACTAAACATGCTAGAAATGCTCCAATTGAGCTAATTAGCTTATTGTGAGAATATTGCAATTGTCTGACAAAAGTGAAAAATGTAAATTTCCAATTTCAATCAAACATGCTAGAAATGCTCCAATTGAGCTAATTAGCTTATTGTGAGAATATTGCAATTGTCTGACAAAAGTGAAAAATGTAAATTTCCAATTTCAACCAAACATGCTAGAAATGCTCCAATTGAGCTAATTAGCTTATTGTGAGAATATTACAAAGGTCTGACAAAAGTGAAAAATGTAAATTTCCAATTTCAACCAAACATGCTAGAAATGCTCCAATTGAGCTAATTAGCTTATTGTGAGAATATTACAAACGTCTGACAAAAGTGAAAAATGTAAATTTCCAATTTTAACCAAACATGCTCGAAATGCTCCAATTGAGCTAATTAGCTTATTGTGAGAATATTACAAACGTCTGACAAAACTGAAAAATGTAAATTTCCAATTTCAACCAAACATGCTAGAAATGCTCCAATTGAGCTAATTAGCTTATTGTGAGAATATTAAAAACGTCTTACAAAACTGAAAAATGTAATTTTCCAATTTCAACCAAACATGCTAGAAATGCTCCAATTGAGCTAATTAGCTTATTGTGAGAATATTACAAACGTCTGACAAAACTGAAAAATGTAAATTTCCAATTTCAACCAAACATGCTAGAAATGCTCCAATTGAGCTAATTAGCTTATTGTGAGAATATTACAAACGTCTGACAAAAGTGAAAAATGTAAATTTCCAATTTCAACCAAACATGCTAGAAATGCTCCAATTGAGCTAATTAGCTTATTGTGAGAATATTACAAACGTCTGACAAAACTGAAAAATGTAAATTTCCAATTTCAACCAAACATGCTAGAAATGCTCCAATTGAGCTAATTAGCTTATTGTGAGAATATTACAAACGTCTGACAAAACTGAAAAATGTAAATTTCCAATTTCAACCAAACATGCTAGAAATGCTCAAATTGCGCAAATAAGCCTACTGTAAAAATTTTACAAACGTCTGACAAAACTGAAAAATGTAAATTTTTAATTTCAACCAAACATGCTAGAAATGCTCCAATTGAGCTAATTAGCTTATTGTGAGAATATTGCAATTGTCTGACAAAAGTGAAAAATGTAAATTTCCAATTTCAATCAAACATGCTAGAAATGCTCCAATTGAGCTAATTAGCTTATTGTGAGAATATTGCAATTGTCTGACAAAAGTGAAAAATGTAAATTTCCAATTTCAACCAAACATGCTAGAAATGCTCCAATTGAGCTAATTAGCTTATTGTGAGAATATTACAAACGTCTGACAAAACTGAAAAATGTAAATTTCCAATTTCAACCAAACATGCTAGAAATGCTCCAATTGAGCTAATTAGCTTATTGTGAGAATATTACAAACGTCTGACAAAAGTGAAAAATTTAAATTTCCAATTTCAACCAAACATGCTAGAAATGCTCCAATTGAGCTAATTAGCTTATTGTGAGAATATTACAAACGTCTGACAAAACTGAAAAATGTAAATTTCCAATTTCAACCAAACATGCTAGAAATGCTCCAATTGAGCTAATTAGCTTATTGTGAGAATATTACAAACGTCTGACAAAACTGAAAAATGTAAATTTCCAATTTCAACCAAACATGCTAGAAATGCTCAAATTGCGCAAATAAGCCTACTGTAAAAATTTTACAAACGTCTGACAAAACTGAAAAATGTAAATTTTTAATTTCAACCAAACATGCTAGAAATGCTCCAATTGAGCTAATTAGCTTATTGTGAGAATATTACAAACGTCTGACAAAACTGAAAAATGTAAATTTCTAATTTCAACTAAACATGCTAGAAATGCTCCAATTGAGCTAATTAGCTTATTGTGAGAATATTGCAATTGTCTGACAAAAGTGAAAAATGTAAATTTCCAATTTCAACCAAACATGCTAGAAATGCTCCAATTGAGCTAATTAGCTTATTGTGAGAATATTACAAACGTCTGACAAAACTGAAAAATGTAAATTTCCAATTTCAACCAAACATGCTAGAAATGCTCCAATTGAGCTAATTAGCTTATTGTGAGAATATTACAAACGTCTGACAAAAGTGAAAAATGTAAATTTCCAATTTCAACCAAACATGCTGGAAATGCTCCAATTGAGCTAATTAGCTTATTGTGAGAATATTACAATCGTCTGACAAAACTGAAAAATGTAAATTTCCAATTTCAACCAAACATGCTAGAAATGCTCCAATTGAGCTAATTAGCTTATTGTGAGAATATTACAAACGTCTGACAAAAGTGAAAAATGTAAATTTCCAATTTCAACCAAACATGCTGGAAATGCTCCAATTGAGCTAATTAGCTTATTGTGAGAATATTACAATCGTCTGACAAAACTGAAAAATGTAAATTTCCAATTTCAACCAAACATGCTAGAAATGCTCCAATTGAGCTAATTAGCTTATTGTGAGAATATTACAAACGTCTGACAAAACTGAAAAATGTAAATTTCCAATTTCAACCAAACATGCTAGAAATGCTCCAATTGAGCTAATTAGCTTATTGTGAGAATATTACAAACGTCTGACAAAACTGAAAAATGTAAATTTCTAATTTGAACTAAACATGCTAGAAATGCTCCAATTGAGCTAATTAGCTTATTGTGAGAATATTGCAATTGTCTGACAAAAGTGAAAAATGTAAATTTCCAATTTCAACCAAACATGCTAGAAATGCTCCAATTGAGCTAATTAGCTTATTGTGAGAATATTACAAACGTCTGACAAAACTGAAAAATGTAAATTTCCAATTTCAACCAAACATGCTAGAAATGCTCCAATTGAGCCAATTAGCTTATTGTGAGAATATTACAAACGTCTGACAAAAGTGAAAAATGTAAATTTCCAATTTCAACCAAACATGCTAGAAATGCTCCAATTGAGCTAATTAGCTTATTGTGAGAATATTACAAACGTCTGACAAAACTGAAAAATGTAAATTTCCAATTTCAACCAAACATGCTAGAAATGCTCCAATTGAGCTAATTAGCTTATTGTGAGAATATTACAAACGTCTGACAAAACTGAAAAATGTAAATTTCCAATTTCAACCAAACATGCTAGAAATGCTCAAATTGCGCAAATAAGCCTACTGTAAAAATTTTCCAAACGTCTGACAAAACTGAAAAATGTAAATTTTTAATTTCAACCAAACATGCTAGAAATGGTCCAATTGAGCTAATTAGCTTATTGTGAGAATATTACAAACGTCTGACAAAACTGAAAAATGTAAATTTCCAATTTCAACCAAACATGCTAGAAATGCTCCAATTGAGCTAATTAGCTTATTGTGAGAATATTACAAAGGTCTGACAAAAGTGAAAAATGTAAATTTCCAATTTCAACCAAACATGCTAGAAATGCTCCAATTGAGCTAATTAGCTGATTGTGAGAATATTACAAACGTCTGACAAAACTGAAAAATGTAAATTTCCAATTTCAACCAAACATGCTAGAAATGCTCCAATTGAGCTAATTAGCTTATTGTGAGAATATTGCAATTGTCTGACAAAAGTGAAAAATGTAAATTTCCAATTTCAACCAAACATGCTAGAAATGCTCCAATTGAGCTAATTAGCTTATTGTGAGAATATTGCAATTGTCTGACAAAAGTGAAAAAATGTAAATTTCCAATTTCAACCAAACATGCTAGAAATGCTCCAATTGAGCTAATTAGCTTATTGTGAGAATATTACAAACGTCTGACAAAGGTGAAAAATGTAAATTTCCAATTTCAACCAAACATGCTAGAAATGCTCCAATTGAGCTAATTAGCTTATTGTGAGAATATTACAAACGTCTGACAAAACTGAAAAATGTAAATTTCCAATTTCAACCAAACATGCTAGAAATGCTCCAATTGAGCTAATTAGCTTATTGTGAGAATATTACAAACGTCTGACAAAACTGAAAAATGTAATTTTCCAAAATCAACCAAACATGCTAGAAATGCTCCAATTGAGCTAATTAGCTTATTGTGAGAATATTACAAACGTCTGACAAAACTGAAAAATGTAAATTTCCAATTTCAACCAAACATGCTAGAAATGCTCCAATTGAGCTAATTAGCTTATTGTGAGAATATTACAAACGTCTGACAAAACTGAAAAATGTAAATTTCCAATTTCAACCAAACATGCTAGAAATGCTCCAATTGATCTAATTAGCTTATTGTGAGAATATTACAAACGTCTGACAAAACTGAAAAATGTAAATTTCCAATTTCAACCAAACATGCTAGAAATGCTCCAATTGAGCTAATTAGCTTATTGTGAGATTATTGCAATTGTTTGACAAAAGTGAAAAATGTAAATTTCCAATTTCAACCAAACATGCTAGAAATGCTCCAATTGAGCTAATTAGCTTATTGTGAGAATATTACAAACGTCTGACCAAACTGAAAAATGTAAATTTCCAATTTCAACAAAACATGCTAGAAATGCTCCAATTGAGCTAATTAGCTTATTGTGGGAATATTACAAACGTCTGACAAAACTGAAAAATGTAAATTTCCAATTTTAACAAAACACGCTAGAAATGTTCCAATTGAGCTAATTAGCTTATTGTGAAAAAATTACAAACGTCTGACAAAAGTGAAAAATGTAAATTTCCAATTTCAACCAAACATGCTAGAAATGCTCCAATTGAGCTAATTAGCTTATTGTGAGAATATTGCAATTGTCTGACAAAAGTGAAAAAGTGTAAATTTCCAATTTCAACCAAACATGCTAGAAATGCTCCAATTGAGCTAATTAGCTTATTGTGAGAATATTACAAACGTCTGACAAAAGTGAAAAATGTAAATTTCCAATTTCAACCAAACATGCTAGAAATGCTCCAATTGAGCTAATTAGCTTATTGTGAGAATATTACAAACGTCTGACAAAACTGAAAAATGTAAATTTCCAATTTCAACCAAACATGCTAGAAATGCTCCAATTGAGCTAATTAGCTTATTGTGAGAATATTACAAACGTCTGACAAAACTGAAAAATGTAATTTTCCAAATTCAACCAAACATGCTAGAAATGCTCCAATTGAGCTAATTAGCTTATTGTGAGAATATTACAAACGTCTGACAAAACTGAAAAATGTAAATTTCCAATTTCAACCAAACATGCTAGAAATGCTCCAATTGAGCTAATTAGCTTATTGTGAGAATATTACAAACGTCTGACAAAACTGAAAAATGTAAATTTCCAATTTTAACCAAACATGCTAGAAATGCTCCAATTGATCTAATTAGCTTATTGTGAGAATATTACAAACGTCTGACAAAACTGAAAAATGTAAATTTCCAATTTCAACCAAACATGCTAGAAATGCTCCAATTGAGCTAATTAGCTTATTGTGAGATTATTGCAATTGTTTGACAAAAGTGAAAAATGTAAATTTCCAATTTCAACCAAACATGCTAGAAATGCTCCAATTGAGCTAATTAGCTTATTGTGAGAATATTACAAATGTCTGACCAAACTGAAAAATGTAAATTTCCAATTTCAACAAAACATGCTAGAAATGCTCCAATTGAGCTAATTAGCTTATTGTGGGAATATTACAAACGTCTGACAAAACTGAAAAATGTAAATTTCCAATTTCAACAAAACATGCTAGAAATGTTCCAATTGAGCTAATTAGCTTAATGTGAAAAAATTACAAACGTCTGACAAAACTGAAAAATGTAATTTTCCAATTTCAACCAAACATGCTAGAAATGCTCCAATTGAGCTAATTAGCTTATTGTGAGAATATTGCAATTGTCTGACAAAAGTGAAAAATGTAAATTTCCAATTTCAACTAAACATGCTAGAAATGCTCCAATTGAGCTAATTAGCTTAATGTGAGAATATTGCAATTGTCTGACAAAAGTGAAAAATGTAAATTTCCAATTTCAACCAAACATGCTAGAAATGCTCCAATTGAGCTAATTAGCTTATTGTGAGAATATTGCAATTGTCTGACAAAAGTGAAAAATGTAAATTTCCAATTTCAACCAAACATGCTAGAAATGCTCCAATTGAGCTAATTAGCTTATTGTGAGAATATTACAAACGTCTGACCAAACTGAAAAATGTAAATTTCCAATTTCAACAAAACATGCTAGAAATGCTCCAATTGAGCTAATTAGCTTATTGTGAGAATATTACAAACGTCTGACAAAACTGAAAAATGTAAATTTCCAATTTCAACCAAACATGCTAGAAATGTTCCAATTGAGCTAATTAGCTTATTGTGAGAATATTACAAACCTCTGACAAAACTGAAAAATGTAAATTTCCAATCTCAACCAAACATGCTAGAAATGCTCCAATTGAGCTAATTAGCCTATTGTGAGAATATTACAAACGTCTGACAAAACTGAAAAATGTAAATTTCCAATTTCAACCAAACATGCTAGAAATGCTCCAATTGAGCTAATTAGCTTATTGTGAGAATATTACAAACGTCTGACAAAACTGAAAAATGTAAATTTCTAATTTCAACTAAACATGCTAGAAATGCTCCAATTGAGCTAATTAGCTTATTGTGAGAATATTGCAATTGTCTGACAAAAGTGAAAAATGTAAATTTCCAATTTCAATCAAACATGCTAGAAATGCTCCAATTGAGCTAATTAGCTTATTGTGAGAATATTGCAATTGTCTGACAAAAGTGAAAAATGTAAATTTCCAATTTCAACCAAACATGCTAGAAATGCTCCAATTGAGCTAATTAGCTTATTGTGAGAATATTACAAAGGTCTGACAAAAGTGAAAAATGTAAATTTCCAATTTCAACCAAACATGCTAGAAATGCTCCAATTGAGCTAATTAGCTTATTGTGAGAATATTACAAACGTCTGACAAAAGTGAAAAATGTAAATTTCCAATTTTAACCAAACATGCTCGAAATGCTCCAATTGAGCTAATTAGCTTATTGTGAGAATATTACAAACGTCTGACAAAACTGAAAAATGTAAATTTCCAATTTCAACCAAACATGCTAGAAATGCTCCAATTGAGCTAATTAGCTTATTGTGAAAATATTACAAACGTCTGACAAAACTGAAAAATGTAAATTTCCAATTTCAACCAAACATGCTAGAAATGCTCCAATTGAGCTAATTAGCTTATTGTGAGAATATTACAAACGTCTGACAAAAGTGAAAAATGTAAATTTCCAATTTCAACCAAACATGCTAGAAATGCTCCAATTGAGCTAATTAGCTTATTGTGAGAATATTACAAACGTCTGACAAAACTTAAAAATGTAAATTTCCAATTTCAACCAAACATGCTAGAAATGCTCCAATTGAGCTAATTAGCTTATTGTGAGAATATTACAAACGTCTGACAAAACTGAAAAATGTAAATTTCCAATTTCAACCAAACATGCTAGAAATGCTCAAATTGCGCAAATAAGCCTACTGTAAAAATTTTACAAACGTCTGACAAAACTGAAAAATGTAAATTTTTAATTTCAACCAAACATGCTAGAAATGCTCCAATTGAGCTAATTAGCTTATTGTGAGAATATTGCAATTGTCTGACAAAAGTGAAAAATGTAAATTTCCAATTTCAATCAAACATGCTAGAAATGCTCCAATTGAGCTAATTAGCTTATTGTGAGAATATTGCAATTGTCTGACAAAAGTGAAAAATGTAAATTTCCAATTTCAACCAAACATGCTAGAAATGCTCCAATTGAGCTAATTAGCTTATTGTGAGAATATTACAAACGTCTGACAAAACTGAAAAATGTAAATTTCCAATTTCAACCAAACATGCTAGAAATGCTCCAATTGAGCTAATTAGCTTATTGTGAGAATATTACAAACGTCTGACAAAAGTGAAAAATTTAATTTTCCAATTTCAACCAAACATGCTAGAAATGCTCCAATTGAGCTAATTAGCTTATTGTGAGAATATTACAAACGTCTGACAAAACTGAAAAATGTAAATTTCCAATTTCAACCAAACATGCTAGAAATGCTCCAATTGAGCTAATTAGCTTATTGTGAGAATATTACAAACGTCTGACAAAACTGAAAAATGTAAATTTCCAATTTCAACCAAACATGCTAGAAATGCTCAAATTGCGCAAATAAGCCTACTGTAAAAATTTTACAAACGTCTGACAAAACTGAAAAATGTAAATTTTTAATTTCAACCAAACATGCTAGAAATGCTCCAATTGAGCTAATTAGCTTATTGTGAGAATATTACAAACGTCTGACAAAACTGAAAAATGTAAATTTCTAATTTCAACTAAACATGCTAGAAATGCTCCAATTGAGCTAATTAGCTTATTGTGAGAATATTGCAATTGTCTGACAAAAGTGAAAAATGTAAATTTCCAATTTCAACCAAACATGCTAGAAATGCTCCAATTGAGCTAATTAGCTTATTGTGAGAATATTACAAACGTCTGACAAAACTGAAAAATGTAAATTTCCAATTTCAACCAAACATGCTAGAAATGCTCCAATTGAGCTAATTAGCTTATTGTGAGAATATTACAAACGTCTGACAAAAGTGAAAAATGTAAATTTCCAATTTCAACCAAACATGCTAGAAATGCTCCAATTGAGCTAATTAGCTTATTGTGAGAATATTACAAACGTCTGACAAAACTGAAAAATGTAAATTTCCAATTTCAACCAAACATGCTAGAAATGCTCCAATTGAGCTAATTAGCTTATTGTGAGAATATTACAAACGTCTGACAAAACTGAAAAATGTAAATTTCCAATTTCAACCAAACATGCTAGAAATGCTCAAATTGCGCAAATAAGCCTACTGTAAAAATTTTACAAACGTCTGACAAAACTGAAAAATGTAAATTTTTAATTTCAACCAAACATGCTAGAAATGGTCCAATTGAGCTAATTAGCTTATTGTGAGAATATTACAAACGTCTGACAAAACTGAAAAATGTAAATTTCTAATTTCAACTAAACATGCTAGAAATGCTCCAATTGAGCTAATTAGCTTATTGTGAGAATATTGCAATTGTCTGACAAAAGTGAAAAATGTAAATTTCCAATTTCAACCAAACATGCTAGAAATGCTCCAATTGAGCTAATTAGCTTATTGTGAGAATATTACAAAGGTCTGACAAAAGTGAAAAATGTAAATTTCCAATTTCAACCAAACATGCTAGAAATGCTCCAATTGAGCTAATTAGCTTATTGTGAGAATATTACAAACGTCTGACAAAACTGAAAAATGTAAATTTCCAATTTCAACCAAACATGCTAGAAATGCTCCAATTGAGCTAATTAGCTTATTGTGAGAATATTGCAATTGTCTGACAAAAGTGAAAAATGTAAATTTCCAATTTCAACCAAACATGCTAGAAATGCTCCAATTGAGCTAATTAGCTTATTGTGAGAATATTGCAATTGTCTGACAAAAGTGAAAAAATGTAAATTTCCAATTTCAACCAAACATGCTAGAAATGCTCCAATTGAGCTAATTAGCTTATTGTGAGAATATTACAAACGTCTGACAAAACTGAAAAATGTAAATTTCCAATTTCAACCAAACATGCTAGAAATGCTCCAATTGAGCTAATTAGCTTATTGTGAGAATATTACAAACGTCTGACAAAAGTGAAAAATGTAAATTTCCAATTTCAACCAAACATGCTAGAAATGCTCCAATTGAGCTAATTAGCTTATTGTGAGAATATTACAAACGTCTGACAAAACTGAAAAATGTAAATTTCCAATTTCAACCAAACATGCTAGAAATGCTCCAATTGAGCTAATTAGCTTATTGTGAGAATATTACAAACGTCTGACAAAACTGAAAAATGTAATTTTCCAAATTCAACCAAACATGCTAGAAATGCTCCAATTGAGCTAATTAGCTTATTGTGAGAATATTACAAACGTCTGACAAAACTGAAAAATGTAAATTTCCAATTTCAACCAAACATGCTAGAAATGCTCCAATTGAGCTAATTAGCTTATTGTGAGAATATTACAAACGTCTGACAAAACTGAAAAATGTAAATTTCCAATTTTAACCAAACATGCTAGAAATGCTCCAATTGATCTAATTAGCTTATTGTGAGAATATTACAAACGTCTGACAAAACTGAAAAATGTAAATTTCTAATTTCAACTAAACATGCTAGAAATGCTCCAATTGAGCTAATTAGCTTATTGTGAGAATATTGCAATTGTCTGACAAAAGTGAAAAATGTAAATTTCCAATTTCAATCAAACATGCTAGAAATGCTCCAATTGAGCTAATTAGCTTATTGTGAGAATATTGCAATTGTCTGACAAAAGTGAAAAATGTAAATTTCCAATTTCAACCAAACATGCTAGAAATGCTCCAATTGAGCTAATTAGCTTATTGTGAGAATATTACAAAGGTCTGACAAAAGTGAAAAATGTAAATTTCCAATTTCAACCAAACATGCTAGAAATGCTCCAATTGAGCTAATTAGCTTATTGTGAGAATATTACAAACGTCTGACAAAAGTGAAAAATGTAAATTTCCAATTTTAACCAAACATGCTCGAAATGCTCCAATTGAGCTAATTAGCTTATTGTGAGAATATTACAAACGTCTGACAAAACTGAAAAATGTAAATTTCCAATTTCAACCAAACATGCTAGAAATGCTCCAATTGAGCTAATTAGCTTATTGTGAGAATATTAAAAACGTCTTACAAAACTGAAAAATGTAATTTTCCAATTTCAACCAAACATGCTAGAAATGCTCCAATTGAGCTAATTAGCTTATTGTGAGAATATTACAAACGTCTGACAAAACTGAAAAATGTAAATTTCCAATTTCAACCAAACATGCTAGAAATGCTCCAATTGAGCTAATTAGCTTATTGTGAGAATATTACAAACGTCTGACAAAAGTGAAAAATGTAAATTTCCAATTTCAACCAAACATGCTAGAAATGCTCCAATTGAGCTAATTAGCTTATTGTGAGAATATTACAAACGTCTGACAAAACTGAAAAATGTAAATTTCCAATTTCAACCAAACATGCTAGAAATGCTCCAATTGAGCTAATTAGCTTATTGTGAGAATATTACAAACGTCTGACAAAACTGAAAAATGTAAATTTCCAATTTCAACCAAACATGCTAGAAATGCTCAAATTGCGCAAATAAGCCTACTGTAAAAATTTTACAAACGTCTGACAAAACTGAAAAATGTAAATTTTTAATTTCAACCAAACATGCTAGAAATGCTCCAATTGAGCTAATTAGCTTATTGTGAGAATATTGCAATTGTCTGACAAAAGTGAAAAATGTAAATTTCCAATTTCAATCAAACATGCTAGAAATGCTCCAATTGAGCTAATTAGCTTATTGTGAGAATATTGCAATTGTCTGACAAAAGTGAAAAATGTAAATTTCCAATTTCAACCAAACATGCTAGAAATGCTCCAATTGAGCTAATTAGCTTATTGTGAGAATATTACAAACGTCTGACAAAACTGAAAAATGTAAATTTCCAATTTCAACCAAACATGCTAGAAATGCTCCAATTGAGCTAATTAGCTTATTGTGAGAATATTACAAACGTCTGACAAAAGTGAAAAATTTAAATTTCCAATTTCAACCAAACATGCTAGAAATGCTCCAATTGAGCTAATTAGCTTATTGTGAGAATATTACAAACGTCTGACAAAACTGAAAAATGTAAATTTCCAATTTCAACCAAACATGCTAGAAATGCTCCAATTGAGCTAATTAGCTTATTGTGAGAATATTACAAACGTCTGACAAAACTGAAAAATGTAAATTTCCAATTTCAACCAAACATGCTAGAAATGCTCAAATTGCGCAAATAAGCCTACTGTAAAAATTTTACAAACGTCTGACAAAACTGAAAAATGTAAATTTTTAATTTCAACCAAACATGCTAGAAATGCTCCAATTGAGCTAATTAGCTTATTGTGAGAATATTACAAACGTCTGACAAAACTGAAAAATGTAAATTTCTAATTTCAACTAAACATGCTAGAAATGCTCCAATTGAGCTAATTAGCTTATTGTGAGAATATTGCAATTGTCTGACAAAAGTGAAAAATGTAAATTTCCAATTTCAACCAAACATGCTAGAAATGCTCCAATTGAGCTAATTAGCTTATTGTGAGAATATTACAAACGTCTGACAAAACTGAAAAATGTAAATTTCCAATTTCAACCAAACATGCTAGAAATGCTCCAATTGAGCTAATTAGCTTATTGTGAGAATATTACAAACGTCTGACAAAAGTGAAAAATGTAAATTTCCAATTTCAACCAAACATGCTGGAAATGCTCCAATTGAGCTAATTAGCTTATTGTGAGAATATTACAATCGTCTGACAAAACTGAAAAATGTAAATTTCCAATTTCAACCAAACATGCTAGAAATGCTCCAATTGAGCTAATTAGCTTATTGTGAGAATATTACAAACGTCTGACAAAACTGAAAAATGTAAATTTCCAATTTCAACCAAACATGCTAGAAATGCTCAAATTGCGCAAATAAGCCTACTGTAAAAATTTTACAAACGTCTGACAAAACTGAAAAATGTAAATTTTTAATTTCAACCAAACATGCTAGAAATGGTCCAATTGAGCTAATTAGCTTATTGTGAGAATATTACAAACGTCTGACAAAACTGAAAAATGTAAATTTCTAATTTCAACTAAACATGCTAGAAATGCTCCAATTGAGCTAATTAGCTTATTGTGAGAATATTGCAATTGTCTGACAAAAGTGAAAAATGTAAATTTCCAATTTCAACCAAACATGCTAGAAATGCTCCAATTGAGCTAATTAGCTTATTGTGAGAATATTACAAAGGTCTGACAAAAGTGAAAAATGTAAATTTCCAATTTCAACCAAACATGCTAGAAATGCTCCAATTGAGCTAATTAGCTTATTGTGAGAATATTACAAACGTCTGACAAAACTGAAAAATGTAAATTTCCAATTTCAACCAAACATGCTAGAAATGCTCCAATTGAGCTAATTAGCTTATTGTGAGAATATTGCAATTGTCTGACAAAAGTGAAAAATGTAAATTTCCAATTTCAACCAAACATGCTAGAAATGCTCCAATTGAGCTAATTAGCTTATTGTGAGAATATTGCAATTGTCTGACAAAAGTGAAAAAATGTAAATTTCCAATTTCAACCAAACATGCTAGAAATGCTCCAATTGAGCTAATTAGCTTATTGTGAGAATATTACAAACGTCTGACAAAACTGAAAAATGTAAATTTCCAATTTCAACCAAACATGCTAGAAATGCTCCAATTGAGCTAATTAGCTTATTGTGAGAATATTACAAACGTCTGACAAAAGTGAAAAATGTAAATTTCCAATTTCAACCAAACATGCTAGAAATGCTCCAATTGAGCTAATTAGCTTATTGTGAGAATATTACAAACGTCTGACAAAACTGAAAAATGTAAATTTCCAATTTCAACCAAACATGCTAGAAATGCTCCAATTGAGCTAATTAGCTTATTGTGAGAATATTACAAACGTCTGACAAAACTGAAAAATGTAATTTTCCAAATTCAACCAAACATGCTAGAAATGCTCCAATTGAGCTAATTAGCTTATTGTGAGAATATTACAAACGTCTGACAAAACTGAAAAATGTAAATTTCCAATTTCAACCAAACATGCTAGAAATGCTCCAATTGAGCTAATTAGCTTATTGTGAGAATATTACAAACGTCTGACAAAACTGAAAAATGTAAATTTCCAATTTTAACCAAACATGCTAGAAATGCTCCAATTGATCTAATTAGCTTATTGTGAGAATATTACAAACGTCTGACAAAACTGAAAAACGTAAATTTCCAATTTCAACCAAACATGCTAGAAATGCTCCAATTGAGCTAATTAGCTTATTGTGAGATTATTGCAATTGTTTGACAAAAGTGAAAAATGTAAATTTCCAATTTCAACCAAACATGCTAGAAATGCTCCAATTGAGCTAATTAGCTTATTGTGAGAATATTACAAACGTCTGACCAAACTGAAAAATGTAAATTTCCAATTTCAACAAAACATGCTAGAAATGCTCCAATTGAGCTAATTAGCTTATTGTGGGAATATTACAAACGTCTGACAAAACTGAAAAATGTAAATTTCCAATTTCAACAAAACATGCTAGAAATGTTCCAATTGAGCTAATTAGCTTATTGTGAAAAAATTACAAACGTCTGACAAAACTGAAAAATGTAATTTTCCAATTTCAACCAAACATGCTAGAAATGCTCCAATTGAGCTAATTAGCTTATTGTGAGAATATTGCAATTGTCTGACAAAAGTGAAAAATGTAAATTTCCAATTTCAACTAAACATGCTAGAAATGCTCCAATTGAGCTAATTAGCTTATTGTGAGAATATTGCAATTGTCTGACAAAAGTGAAAAATGTAAATTTCCAATTTCAACCAAACATGCTAGAAATGCTCCAATTGAGCTAATTAGCTTATTGTGAGAATATTGCAATTGTCTGACAAAAGTGAAAAATGTAAATTTCCAATTTCAACCAAACATGCTAGAAATGCTCCAATTGAGCTAATTAGCTTATTGTGAGAATATTACAAACGTCTGACCAAACTGAAAAATGTAAATTTCCAATTTCAACAAAACATGCTAGAAATGCTCCAATTGAGCTAATTAGCTTATTGTGAGAATATTACAAACGTCTGACAAAACTGAAAAATGTAAATTTCCAATTTCAACCAAACATGCTAGAAATGTTCCAATTGAGCTAATTAGCTTATTGTGAGAATATTACAAACCTCTGACAAAACTGAAAAATGTAAATTTCCAATCTCAACCAAACATGCTAGAAATGCTCCAATTGAGCTAATTAGCCTATTGTGAGAATATTACAAACGTCTGACAAAACTGAAAAATGTAAATTTCCAATTTCAACCAAACATGCTAGAAATGCTCCAATTGAGCTAATTAGCTTATTGTGAGAATATTACAAACGTCTGACAAAACTGAAAAATGTAAATTTCTAATTTCAACTAAACATGCTAGAAATGCTCCAATTGAGCTAATTAGCTTATTGTGAGAATATTGCAATTGTCTGACAAAAGTGAAAAATGTAAATTTCCAATTTCAATCAAACATGCTAGAAATGCTCCAATTGAGCTAATTAGCTTATTGTGAGAATATTGCAATTGTCTGACAAAAGTGAAAAATGTAAATTTCCAATTTCAACCAAACATGCTAGAAATGCTCCAATTGAGCTAATTAGCTTATTGTGAGAATATTACAAAGGTCTGACAAAAGTGAAAAATGTAAATTTCCAATTTCAACCAAACATGCTAGAAATGCTCCAATTGAGCTAATTAGCTTATTGTGAGAATATTACAAACGTCTGACAAAAGTGAAAAATGTAAATTTCCAATTTTAACCAAACATGCTCGAAATGCTCCAATTGAGCTAATTAGCTTATTGTGAGAATATTACAAACGTCTGACAAAACTGAAAAATGTAAATTTCCAATTTCAACCAAACATGCTAGAAATGCTCCAATTGAGCTAATTAGCTTATTGTGAGAATATTAAAAACGTCTTACAAAACTGAAAAATGTAATTTTCCAATTTCAACCAAACATGCTAGAAATGCTCCAATTGAGCTAATTAGCTTATTGTGAGAATATTACAAACGTCTGACAAAACTGAAAAATGTAAATTTCCAATTTCAACCAAACATGCTAGAAATGCTCCAATTGAGCTAATTAGCTTATTGTGAGAATATTACAAACGTCTGACAAAAGTGAAAAATGTAAATTTCCAATTTCAACCAAACATGCTAGAAATGCTCCAATTGAGCTAATTAGCTTATTGTGAGAATATTACAAACGTCTGACAAAACTGAAAAATGTAAATTTCCAATTTCAACCAAACATGCTAGAAATGCTCCAATTGAGCTAATTAGCTTATTGTGAGAATATTACAAACGTCTGACAAAACTGAAAAATGTAAATTTCCAATTTCAACCAAACATGCTAGAAATGCTCAAATTGCGCAAATAAGCCTACTGTAAAAATTTTACAAACGTCTGACAAAACTGAAAAATGTAAATTTTTAATTTCAACCAAACATGCTAGAAATGCTCCAATTGAGCTAATTAGCTTATTGTGAGAATATTGCAATTGTCTGACAAAAGTGAAAAATGTAAATTTCCAATTTCAATCAAACATGCTAGAAATGCTCCAATTGAGCTAATTAGCTTATTGTGAGAATATTACAAACGTCTGACAAAACTGAAAAATGTAAATTTCCAATTTCAACCAAACATGCTAGAAATGCTCCAATTGAGCTAATTAGCTTATTGTGAGAATATTACAAACGTCTGACAAAACTGAAAAATGTAAATTTCCAATTTCAACCAAACATGCTAGAAATGCTCCAATTGAGCTAATTAGCTTATTGTGAGAATATTACAAACGTCTGACAAAAGTGAAAAATTTAAATTTTCAATTTCAACCAAACATGCTAGAAATGCTCCAATTGAGCTAATTAGCTTATTGTGAGAATATTACAAACGTCTGACAAAACTGAAAAATGTAAATTTCCAATTTCAACCAAACATGCTAGAAATGCTCCAATTGAGCTAATTAGCTTATTGTGAGAATATTACAAACGTCTGACAAAACTGAAAAATGTAAATTTCCAATTTCAACCAAACATGCTAGAAATGCTCAAATTGCGCAAATAAGCCTACTGTAAAAATTTTACAAACGTCTGACAAAACTGAAAAATGTAAATTTTTAATTTCAACCAAACATGCTAGAAATGCTCCAATTGAGCTAATTAGCTTATTGTGAGAATATTACAAACGTCTGACAAAACTGAAAAATGTAAATTTCTAATTTCAACTAAACATGCTAGAAATGCTCCAATTGAGCTAATTAGCTTATTGTGAGAATATTGCAATTGTCTGACAAAAGTGAAAAATGTAAATTTCCAATCTCAACCAAACATGCTAGAAATGCTCCAATTGAGCTAATTAGCTTATTGTGAGAATATTACAAAGGTCTGACAAAAGTGAAAAATGTAAATTTCCAATTTCAACCAAACATGCTAGAAATGCTCCAATTGAGCTAATTAGCTTATTGTGAGAATATTACAAACGTCTGACAAAACTGAAAAATGTAAATTTCC
This sequence comes from Watersipora subatra, assembly GCF_963576615.1. Classification (NCBI taxonomy): domain Eukaryota; kingdom Metazoa; phylum Bryozoa; class Gymnolaemata; order Cheilostomatida; family Watersiporidae; genus Watersipora; species Watersipora subatra. The sequence goes on from NW_027045390.1 coordinate 689,430, forward strand.
AATTTCAACCAAACATGCTAGAAATGCTCCAATTGAGCTAATTAGCTTATTGTGAGACTATTGCAATTGTCTGACAAAAGTGAAAAATGTAAATTTCCAATTTCAACCAAACATGCTAGAAATGCTCCAATTGAGCTAATTAGCTTATTGTGAGAATATTGCAATTGTCTGACAAAAGTGAAAAAATGTAAATTTCCAATTTCAACCAAACATGCTAGAAATGCTCCAATTGAGCTAATTAGCTTATTGTGAGAATATTACAAACGTCTGACAAAACTGAAAAATGTAAATTTCCAATTTCAACCAAACATGCTAGAAATGCTCCAATTGAGCTAATTAGCTTATTGTGAGAATATTACAAACGTCTGACAAAAGTGAAAAATGTAAATTTCCAATTTCAACCAAACATGCTAGAAATGCTCCAATTGAGCTAATTAGCTTATTGTGAGAATATTACAAACGTCTGACAAAACTGAAAAATGTAATTTTTCAAATTCAACCAAACATGCTAGAAATGCTCCAATTGAGCTAATTAGCTTATTGTGAGAATATTACAAACGTCTGACAAAACTGAAAAATGTAAATTTCCAATTTCAACCAAACATGCTAGAAATGCTCCAATTGAGCTAATTAGCTTATTGTGAGAATATTACAAACGTCTGACAAAACTGAAAAATGAAATTTTCCAAATTCAACCAAACATGCTAGAAATGCTCCAATTGAGCTAATTAGCTTATTGTGAGAATATTACAAACGTCTGACAAAACTGAAAAATGTAAATTTCCAATTTCAACCAAACATGCTAGAAATGCTCCAATTGAGCTAATTAGCTTATTGTGAGAATATTACAAACGTCTGACAAAACTGAAAAATGTAAATTTCCAATTTTAACCAAACATGCTAGAAATGCTCCAATTGATCTAATTAGCTTATTGTGAGAATATTACAAACGTCTGACAAAACTGAAAAATGTAAATTTCCAATTTCAACCAAACATGCTAGAAATGCTCCAATTGAGCTAATTAGCTTATTGTGAGATTATTGCAATTGTTTGACAAAAGTGAAAAATGTAAATTTCCAATTTCAACCAAACATGCTAGAAATGCTCCAATTGAGCTAATTAGCTTATTGTGAGAATATTACAAACGTCTGACCAAACTGAAAAATGTAAATTTCCAATTTCAACAAAACATGCTAGAAATGCTCCAATTGAGCTAATTAGCTTATTGTGAGAATATTACAAACGTCTGACAAAACTGAAAAATGTAAATTTCCAATTTCAACAAAACATGCTAGAAATGTTCCAATTGAGCTAATTAGCTTATTGTGAAAATATTACAAACGTCTGACAAAACTGAAAAATGTAATTTTCCAATTTCAACCAAACATGCTAGAAATGCTCCAATTGAGCTAATTAGCTTATTGTGAGAATATTGCAATTGTCTGACAAAAGTGAAAAATGTAAATTTCCAATTTCAACTAAACATGCTAGAAATGCTCCAATTGAGCTAATTAGCTTATTGTGAGAATATTGCAATTGTCTGACAAAAGTGAAAAATGTAAATTTCCAATTTCAACCAAACATGCTAGAAATGCTCCAATTGAGCTAATTAGCTTATTGTGAGAATATTGCAATTGTCTGACAAAAGTGAAAAATGTAAATTTCCAATTTCAACCAAACATGCTAGAAATGCTCCAATTGAGCTAATTAGCTTATTGTGAGAATATTACAAACGTCTGACCAAACTGAAAAATGTAAATTTCCAATTTCAACAAAACATGCTAGAAATGCTCCAATTGAGCTAATTAGCTTATTGTGAGAATATTGCAATTGTCTGACAAAAGTGAAAAATGTAAATTTCCAATTTCAATCAAACATGCTAGAAATGCTCCAATTGAGCTAATTAGCTTATTGTGAGAATATTGCAATTGTCTGACAAAAGTGAAAAATGTAAATTTCCAATTTCAACCAAACATGCTAGAAATGCTCCAATTGAGCTAATTAGCTTATTGTGAGAATATTACAAAGGTCTGACAAAAGTGAAAAATGTAAATTTCCAATTTCAACCAAACATGCTAGAAATGCTCCAATTGAGCTAATTAGCTTATTGTGAGAATATTACAAACGTCTGACAAAACTGAAAAATGTAAATTTCCAATTTTAACCAAACATGCTCGAAATGCTCCAATTGAGCTAATTAGCTTATTGTGAGAATATTACAAACGTCTGACAAAACTGAAAAATGTAAATTTCCAATTTCAACCAAACATGCTAGAAATGCTCCAATTGAGCTAATTAGCTTATTGTGAGATTATTGCAATTGTTTGACAAAAGTGAAAAATGTAAATTTCCAATTTCAACCAAACATGCTAGAAATGCTCCAATTGAGCTAATTAGCTTATTGTGAGAATATTACAAACGTCTGACCAAACTGAAAAATGTAAATTTCCAATTTCAACAAAACATGCTAGAAATGCTCCAATTGAGCTAATTAGCTTATTGTGAGAATATTACAAACGTCTGACAAAACTGAAAAATGTAAATTTCCAATTTCAACAAAACATGCTAGAAATGTTCCAATTGAGCTAATTAGCTTATTGTGAAAATATTACAAACGTCTGACAAAACTGAAAAATGTAATTTTCCAATTTCAACCAAACATGCTAGAAATGCTCCAATTGAGCTAATTAGCTTATTGTGAGAATATTGCAATTGTCTGACAAAAGTGAAAAATGTAAATTTCCAATTTCAACCAAACATGCTAGAAATGCTCCAATTGAGCTAATTAGCTTATTGTGAGAATATTGCAATTGTCTGACAAAAGTGAAAAATGTAAATTTCCAATTTCAACCAAACATGCTAGAAATGCTCCAATTGAGCTAATTAGCTTATTGTGAGAATATTGCAATTGTCTGACAAAAGTGAAAAATGTAAATTTCCAATTTCAACCAAACATGCTAGAAATGCTCCAATTGAGCTAATTAGCTTATTGTGAGAATATTACAAACGTCTGACAAAAGTGAAAAATGTAAATTTCCAATTTCAACCAAACATGCTAGAAATGCTCCAATTGAGCTAATTAGCTTATTGTGAGAATATTACAAACGTCTGACAAAACTGAAAAATGTAAATTTCCAATTTCAACCAAACATGCTAGAAATGCTCCAATTGAGCTAATTAGCTTATTGTGAGAATATTACAAACGTCTGACAAAACTGAAAAATGTAAATTTCCAATTTCAACCAAACATGCTAGAAATGCTCAAATTGCGCAAATAAGCCTACTGTAAAAATTTTACAAACGTCTGACAAAACTGAAAAATGTAAATTTTTAATTTCAACCAAACATGCTAGAAATGCTCCAATTGAGCTAATTAGCTTATTGTGAGAATATTACAAACGTCTGACAAAACTGAAAAATGTAAATTTCCAATTTCAACCAAACATGCTAGAAATGCTCCAATTGAGCTAATTAGCTTATTGTGAGAATATTACAAAGGTCTGACAAAAGTGAAAAATGTAAATTTCCAATTTCAACCAAACATGCTAGAAATGCTCCAATTGAGCTAATTAGCTTATTGTGAGAATATTACAAACGTCTGACAAAACTGACAAATGTAAATTTCCAATTTCAACCAAACATGCTAGAAATGCTCCAATTGAGCTAATTAGCTTATTGTGAGAATATTGCAATTGTCTGACAAAGGTGAAAAATGTAAATTTCCAATTTCAACCAAACATGCTAGAAATGCTCCAATTGAGCTAATTAGCTTATTGTGAGAATATTACAAAGGTCTGACAAAAGTGAAAAATGTAAATTTCCAATTTCAACCAAACATGCTAGAAATGCTCCAATTGAGCTAATTAGCTTATTGTGAGAATATTACAAACGTCTGACAAAACTGAAAAATGTAAATTTCCAATTTCAACCAAACATGCTAGAAATGCTCCAATTGAGCTAATTAGCTTATTGTGAGAATATTGCAATTGTCTGACAAAAGTGAAAAATGTAAATTTCCAATTTCAACCAAACATGCTAGAAATGCTCCAATTGAGCTAATTAGCTTATTGTGAGAATATTGCAATTGTCTGACAAAAGTGAAAAAATGTAAATTTCCAATTTCAACCAAACATGCTAGAAATGCTCCAATTGAGCTAATTAGCTTATTGTGAGAATATTACAAACGTCTGACAAAACTGAAAAATGTAAATTTCCAATTTCAACCAAACATGCTAGAAATGCTCCAATTGAGCTAATTAGCTTATTGTGAGAATATTGCAATTGTCTGACAAAAGTGAAAAATGTAAATTTCCAATTTCAACCAAACATGCTAGAAATGCTCCAATTGAGCTAATTAGCTTATTGTGAGAATATTACAAACGTCTGACAAAACTGAAAAATGTAAATTTCCAATTTCAACCAAACATGCTAGAAATGCTCCAATTGAGCTAATTAGCTTATTGTGAGAATATTGCAATTGTCTGACAAAAGTGAAAAATGTAAATTTCCAATTTCAACCAAACATGCTAGAAATGCTCCAATTGAGCTAATTAGCTTATTGTGAGAATATTACAAACGTCTGACAAAACTGAAAAATGTAAATTTCCAATTTCAACCAAACATGCTAGAAATGCTCCAATTGAGCTAATTAGCTTATTGTGAGAATATTACAAACGTCTGACAAAAGTGAAAAATGTAAATTTCCAATTTCAACCAAACATGCTAGAAATGCTCCAATTGAGCTAATTAGCTTATTGTGAGAATATTACAAACGTCTGACAAAACTGAAAAATGTAATTTTCCAAATTCAACCAAACATGCTAGAAATGCTCCAATTGAGCTAATTAGCTTATTGTGAGAATATTACAAACGTCTGACAAAACTGAAAAATGTAAATTTCCAATTTCAACCAAACATGCTAGAAATGCTCCAATTGAGCTAATTAGCTTATTGTGAGAATATTACAAACGTCTGACAAAACTGAAAAATGTAATTTTCCAAATTCAACCAAACATGCTAGAAATGCTCAAATTGAGCTAATTAGCTTATTGTGAGAATATTACAAACGTCTGACAAAACTGAAAAATGTAAATTTCCAATTTCAACCAAACATGCTAGAAATGCTCCAATTGAGCTAATTAGCTTATTGTGAGAATATTACAAACGTCTGACAAAACTGAAAAATGTAAATTTCCAATTTTAACCAAACATGCTAGAAATGCTCCAATTGATCTAATTAGCTTATTGTGAGAATATTACAAACGTCTGACAAAACTGAAAAATGTAAATTTCCGATTTCAACCAAACATGCTAGAAATGCTCCAATTGAGCTAATTAGCTTATTGTGAGATTATTGCAATTGTTTGACAAAAGTGAAAAATGTAAATTTCCAATTTCAACCAAACATGCTAGAAATGCTCCAATTGAGCTAATTAGCTTATTGTGAGAATATTACAAACGTCTGACCAAACTGAAAAATGTAAATTTCCAATTTCAACAAAACATGCTAGAAATGCTCCAATTGAGCTAATTAGCTTATTGTGAGAATATTACAAACGTCTGACAAAACTGAAAAATGTAAATTTCCAATTTCAACAAAACATGCTAGAAATGTTCCAATTGAGCTAATTAGCTTATTGTGAAAATATTACAAACGTCTGACAAAACTGAAAAATGTAATTTTCCAATTTCAACCAAACATGCTAGAAATGCTCCAATTGAGCTAATTAGCTTATTGTGAGAATATTACAATTGTCTGACAAAAGTGAAAAATGTAAATTTCCAATTTCAACTAAACATGCTAGAAATGCTCCAATTGAGCTAATTAGCTTATTGTGAGAATATTGCAATTGTCTGACAAAAGTGAAAAATGTAAATTTCCAATTTCAACCAAACATGCTAGAAATGCTCCAATTGAGCTAATTAGCTTATTGTGAGAATATTACAAACGTCTGACAAAACTGAAAAATGTAAATTTCCAATTTCAACCAAACATGCTAGAAATGTTCCAATTGAGCTAATTAGCTTATTGTGAGAATATTACAAACCTCTGACAAAACTGAAAAATGTAAATTTCCAATCTCAACCAAACATGCTAGAAATGCTCCAATTGAGCTAATTAGCCTATTGTGAGAATATTACAAACGTCTGACAAAACTGAAAAATGTAAATTTCCAATTTCAACCAAACATGCTAGAAATGCTCCAATTGAGCTAATTAGCTTATTGTGAGAATATTACAAACGTCTGACAAAACTGAAAAATGTAAATTTCTAATTTCAACTAAACATGCTAGAAATGCTCCAATTGAGCTAATTAGCTTATTGTGAGATTATTGCAATTGTCTGACAAAAGTGAAAAATGTAAATTTCCAATTTCAATCAAACATGCTAGAAATGCTCCAATTGAGCTAATTAGCTTATTGTGAGAATATTGCAATTGTCTGACAAAAGTGAAAAATGTAAATTTCCAATTTCAACCAAACATGCTAGAAATGCTCCAATTGAGCTAATTAGCTTATTGTGAGAATATTACAAAGGTCTGACAAAAGTGAAAAATGTAAATTTCCAATTTCAACCAAACATGCTAGAAATGCTCCAATTGAGCTAATTAGCTTATTGTGAGAATATTACAAACGTCTGACAAAACTGAAAAATGTAAATTTCCAATTTTAACCAAACATGCTCGAAATGCTCCAATTGAGCTAATTAGCTTATTGTGAGAATATTACAAACGTCTGACAAAACTGAAAAATGTAAATTTCCAATTTCAACCAAACATGCTAGAAATGCTCCAATTGAGCTAATTAGCTTATTGTGAGAATATTACAAACGTCTTACAAAACTGAAAAATGTAATTTTCCAATTTCAACCAAACATGCTAGAAATGCTCCAATTGAGCTAATTAGCTTATTGTGAGAATATTACAAACGTCTGACAAAACTGAAAAATGTAAATTTCCAATTTCAACCAAACATGCTAGAAATGCTCCAATTGAGCTAATTAGCTTATTGTGAGAATATTACAAACGTCTGACAAAAGTGAAAAATGTAAATTTCCAATTTCAACCAAACATGCTAGAAATGCTCCAATTGAGCTAATTAGCTTATTGTGAGAATATTACAAACGTCTGACAAAACTGAAAAATGTAAATTTCCAATTTCAACCAAACATGCTAGAAATGCTCCAATTGAGCTAATTAGCTTATTGTGAGAATATTACAAAGGTCTGACAAAAGTGAAAAATGTAAATTTCCAATTTCAACCAAACATGCTAGAAATGCTCCAATTGAGCTAATTAGCTTATTGTGAGAATATTACAAACGTCTGACAAAAGTGAAAAATGTAAATTTCCAATTTCAACCAAACATGCTAGAAATGCTCCAATTGAGCTAATTAGCTTATTGTGAGAATATTACAAACGTCTGACAAAACTGAAAAATGTAAAATTCCAATTTCAACCAAACATGCTAGAAATGCTCGAATTGCGCAAATAAGCCTACTGTAAAAATTTTACAAACGTCTGACAAAACTGAAAAATGTAAATTTTTAATTTCAACCAAACATGCTAGAAATGCTCCAATTGAGCTAATTAGCTTATTGTGAGAATATTACAAACGTCTGACCAAACTGAAAAATGTAAATTTCCAATTTCAACAAAACATGCTAGAAATGCTCCAATTGAGCTAATTAGCTTATTGTGAGAATATTACAAACGTCTGACAAAACTGAAAAATGTAAATTTCCAATTTCAACAAAACATGCTAGAAATGTTCCAATTGAGCTAATTAGCTTATTGTGAAAATATTACAAACGTCTGACAAAACTGAAAAATGTAATTTTCCAATTTCAACCAAACATGCTAGAAATGCTCCAATTGAGCTAATTAGCTTATTGTGAGAATATTGCAATTGTCTGACAAAAGTGAAAAATGTAAATTTCCAATTTCAACTAAACATGCTAGAAATGCTCCAATTGAGCTAATTAGCTTATTGTGAGAATATTGCAATTGTCTGACAAAACTGAAAAATGTAAATTTCCAATTTCAACCAAACATGCTAGAAATGCTCCAATTGAGCTAATTAGCTTATTGTGAGAATATTACAAACGTCTGACAAAACTGAAAAATGTAAATTTCCAATTTCAACCAAACATGCTAGAAATGTTCCAATTGAGCTAATTAGCTTATTGTGAGAATATTACAAACCTCTGACAAAACTGAAAAATGTAAATTTCCAATCTCAACCAAACATGCTAGAAATGCTCCAATTGAGCTAATTAGCCTATTGTGAAAATATTACAAACGTCTGACAAAACTGAAAAATGTAAATTTCCAATTTCAACCAAACATGCTAGAAATGCTCCAATTGAGCTAATTAGCTTATTGTGAGAATATTACAAACGTCTGACAAAACTGAAAAATGTAAATTTCTAATTTCAACTAAACATGCTAGAAATGCTCCAATTGAGCTAATTAGCTTATTGTGAGAATATTGCAATTGTCTGACAAAAGTGAAAAATGTAAATTTCCAATTTCAATCAAACATGCTAGAAATGCTCCAATTGAGCTAATTAGCTTATTGTGAGAATATTGCAATTGTCTGACAAAAGTGAAAAATGTAAATTTCCAATTTCAACCAAACATGCTAGAAATGCTCCAATTGAGCTAATTAGCTTATTGTGAGAATATTACAAAGGTCTGACAAAAGTGAAAAATGTAAATTTCCAATTTCAACCAAACATGCTAGAAATGCTCCAATTGAGCTAATTAGCTTATTGTGAGAATATTACAAACGTCTGACAAAACTGAAAAATGTAAATTTCCAATTTTAACCAAACATGCTCGAAATGCTCCAATTGAGCTAATTAGCTTATTGTGAGAATATTACAAACGTCTGACAAAACTGAAAAATGTAAATTTCCAATTTCAACCAAACATGCTAGAAATGCTCCAATTGAGCTAATTAGCTTATTGTGAGAATATTACAAACATCTTACAAAACTGAAAAATGTAATTTTCCAATTTCAACCAAACATGCTAGAAATGCTCCAATTGAGCTAATTAGCTTATTGTGAGAATATTACAAACGTCTGACAAAAGTGAAAAATGTAAATTTCCAATTTCAACCAAACATGCTAGAAATGCTCCAATTGAGCTAATTAGCTTATTGTGAGAATATTACAAACGTCTGACAAAAGTGAAAAATGTAAATTTCCAATTTCAACCAAACATGCTAGAAATGCTCCAATTGAGCTAATTAGCTTATTGTGAGAATATTACAAACGTCTGACAAAACTGAAAAATGTAAATTTCCAATTTCAATCAAACATGCTAGAAATGCTCCAATTGAGCTAATTAGCTTATTGTGAGAATATTACAAACGTCTGACAAAACTGAAAAATGTAAAATTCCAATTTCAACCAAACATGCTAGAAATGCTCAAATTGCGCAAATAAGCCTACTGTAAAAATTTTACAAACGTCTGACAAAACTGAAAAATGTAAATTTTTAATTTCAACCAAACATGCTAGAAATGCTCCAATTGAGCTAATTAGCTTATTGTGAGAATATTACAAACGTCTGACAAAACTGAAAAATGTAAATTTCCAATTTCAACCAAACATGCTAGAAATGCTCCAATTGAGCTAATTAGCTTATTGTGAGAATATTACAAAGGTCTGACAAAAGTGAAAAATGTAAATTTCCAATTTCAACCAAACATGCTAGAAATGCTCCAATTGAGCTAATTAGCTTATTGTGAGAATATTGCAATTGTCTGACAAAAGTGAAAAATGTAAATTTCCAATTTCAACCAAACATGCTAGAAATGCTCCAATTGAGCTAATTAGCTTATTGTGAGAATATTGCAATTGTCTGACAAAAGTGAAAAATGTAAATTTCCAATTTCAACCAAACATGCTAGAAATGCTCCAATTGAGCTAATTAGCTTATTGTGAGAATATTACAAAGGTCTGACAAAAGTGAAAAATGTAAATTTCCAATTTCAACCAAACATGCTAGAAATGCTCCAATTGAGCTAATTAGCTTATTGTGAGAATATTACAAACGTCTGACAAAACTGAAAAATGTAAATTTCCAATTTCAACCAAACATGCTAGAAATGCTCCAATTGAGCTAATTAGCTTATTGTGAGAATATTACAAACGTCTGACAAAAGTGAAAAATGTAAATTTCCAATTTCAACCAAACATGCTAGAAATGCTCCAATTGAGCTAATTAGCTTATTGTGAGAATATTACAAACGTCTGACAAAACTGAAAAATGTAAATTTCCAATTTCAACCAAACATGCTAGAAATGCTCCAATTGAGCTAATTAGCTTATTGTGAGAATATTACAAAGGTCTGACAAAAGTGAAAAATGTAAATTTCCAATTTCAACCAAACATGCTAGAAATGCTCCAATTGAGCTAATTAGCTTATTGTGAGAATATTACAAACGTCTGACAAAACTGAAAAATGTAAATTTCCAATTTCAACCAAACATGCTAGAAATGCTCCAATTGAGCTAATTAGCTTATTGTGAGAATATTGCAATTGTCTGACAAAAGTGAAAAATGTAAATTTCCAATTTCAACCAAACATGCTAGAAATGCTCCAATTGAGCTAATTAGCTTATTGTGAGAATATTGCAATTGTCTGACAAAAGTGAAAAAATGTAAATTTCCAATTTCAACCAAACATGCTAGAAATGCTCCAATTGAGCTAATTAGCTTATTGTGAGAATATTACAAACGTCTGACAAAACTGAAAAATGTAAATTTCCAATTTCAACCAAACATGCTAGAAATGCTCCAATTGAGCTAATTAGCTTATTGTGAGAATATTACAAACGTCTGACAAAACTGAAAAATGTAAATTTCCAATTTCAACCAAACATGCTAGAAATGCTCCAATTGAGCTAATTAGCTTATTGTGAGAATATTACAAACGTCTGACAAAACTGAAAAATGTAATTTTCCAAATTCAACCAAACATGCTAGAAATGCTCCAATTGAGCTAATTAGCTTATTGTGAGAATATTACAAACGTCTGACAAAACTGAAAAATGTAAATTTCCAATTTCAACCAAACATGCTAGAAATGCTCCAATTGAGCTAATTAGCTTATTGTGAGAATATAACAAACGTCTGACAAAACTGAAAAATGTAAATTTCCAATTTTAACCAAACATGCTCGAAATGCTCCAATTGAGCTAATTAGCTTATTGTGAGAATATTACAAACGTCTGACAAAACTGAAAAATGTAAATTTCCAATTTCAACCAAACATGCTAGAAATGCTCCAATTGAGCTAATTAGCTTATTGTGAGAATATTACAAACATCTTACAAAACTGAAAAATGTAATTTTCCAATTTCAACCAAACATGCTAGAAATGCTCCAATTGAGCTAATTAGCTTATTGTGAGAATATTACAAACGTCTGACAAAACTGAAAATGTAAATTTCCAATTTCAACCAAACATGCTAGAAATGCTCCAATTGAGCTAATTAGCTTATTGTGAGAATATTACAAACGTCTGACAAAAGTGAAAAATGTAAATTTCCAATTTCAACCAAACATGCTAGAAATGCTCCAATTGAGCTAATTAGCTTATTGTGAGAATATTACAAACGTCTGACAAAACTGAAAAATGTAAATTTCCAATTTCAACCAAACATGCTAGAAATGCTCCAATTGAGCTAATTAGCTTATTGTGAGAATATTACAAACGTCTGACAAAACTGAAAAATGTAAAATTCCAATTTCAACCAAACATGCTAGAAATGCTCAAATTGCGCAAATAAGCCTACTGTAAAAATTTTACAAACGTCTGACAAAACTGAAAAATGTAAATTTTTAATTTCAACCAAACATGCTAGAAATGCTCCAATTGAGCTAATTAGCTTATTGTGAGAATATTACAAACGTCTGACAAAACTGAAAAATGTAAATTTCCAATTTCAACCAAACATGCTAGAAATGCTCCAATTGAGCTAATTAGCTTATTGTGAGAATATTACAAAGGTCTGACAAAAGTGAAAAATGTAAATTTCCAATTTCAACCAAACATGCTAGAAATGCTCCAATTGAGCTAATTAGCTTATTGTGAGAATATTGCAATTGTCTGACAAAAGTGAAAAATGTAAATTTCCAATTTCAACCAAACATGCTAGAAATGCTCCAATTGAGCTAATTAGCTTATTGTGAGAATATTGCAATTGTCTGACAAAAGTGAAAAATGTAAATTTCCAATTTCAACCAAACATGCTAGAAATGCTCCAATTGAGCTAATTAGCTTATTGTGAGAATATTACAAAGGTCTGACAAAAGTGAAAAATGTATATTTGCAATTTCAACCAAACATGCTAGAAATGCTCCAATTGAGCTAATTAGCTTATTGTGAGAATATTACAAACGTCTGACAAAACTGAAAAATGTAAATTTCCAATTTCAACCAAACATGCTAGAAATGCTCCAATTGAGCTAATTAGCTTATTGTGAGAATATTACAAACGTCTGACAAAAGTGAAAAATGTAAATTTCCAATTTCAACCAAACATGCTAGAAATGCTCCAATTGAGCTAATTAGCTTATTGTGAGAATATTACAAACGTCTGACAAAACTGAAAAATGTAAATTTCCAATTTCAACCAAACATGCTAGAAATGCTCCAATTGAGCTAATTAGCTTATTGTGAGAATATTACAAAGGTCTGACAAAAGTGAAAAATGTAAATTTCCAATTTCAACCAAACATGCTAGAAATGCTCCAATTGAGCTAATTAGCTTATTGTGAGAATATTACAAACGTCTGACAAAACTGAAAAATGTAAATTTCCAATTTCAACCAAACATGCTAGAAATGCTCCAATTGAGCTAATTAGCTTATTGTGAGAATATTGCAATTGTCTGACAAAAGTGAAAAATGTAAATTTCCAATTTCAACCAAACATGCTAGAAATGCTCCAATTGAGCTAACTAGCTTATTGTGAGAATATTGCAATTGTCTGACAAAAGTGAAAAAATGTAAATTTCCAATTTCAACCAAACATGCTAGAAATGCTCCAATTGAGCTAATTAGCTTATTGTGAGAATATTACAAACGTCTGACAAAACTGAAAAATGTAAATTTCCAATTTCAACCAAACATGCTAGAAATGCTCCAATTGAGCTAATTAGCTTATTGTGAGAATATTACAAACGTCTGACAAAACTGAAAAATGTAAATTTCCAATTTCAACCAAACATGCTAGAAATGCTCCAATTGAGCTAATTAGCTTATTGTGAGAATATTACAAACGTCTGACAAAACTGAAAAATGTAATTTTCCAAATTCAACCAAACATGCTAGAAATGCTCCAATTGAGCTAATTAGCTTATTGTGAGAATATTACAAACGTCTGACAAAACTGAAAAATGTAAATTTCCAATTTCAACCAAACATGCTAGAAATGCTCCAATTGAGCTAATTAGCTTATTGTGAGAATATTACAAACGTCTGACAAAACTGAAAAATGTAATTTTCCAAATTCAACCAAACATGCTAGAAATGCTCCAATTGAGCTAATTAGCTTATTGTGAGAATATTACAAACGTCTGACAAAACTGAAAAATGTAAATTTCAAATTTTAACCAAACATGCTAGAAATGCTCCAATTGATCTAATTAGCTTATTGTGAGAATATTACAAACGTCTGACAAAACTGAAAAATGTAAATTTCCAATTTCAACCAAACATGCTAGAAATGCTCCAATTGAGCTAATTAGCTTATTGTGAGAATATTACAAACGTCTGACAAAACTGAAAAATGTAAATTTCCAATTTCAACCAAACATGCTAGAAATGCTCTAATTGAGCTAATTAGCTTATTGTGAGAATATTACAAACGTCTGACAAAACTGAAAAATGTAAATTTCCAATTTCAACCAAACATGCTAGAAATGCTCCAATTGAGCTAATTAGCTTATTGTGAAAATATTACAAACGTCTGACAAAACTGAAAAATGTAAATTTCCAATTTCAACCAAACATGCTAGAAATGCTCAAATTGCGCAAATAAGCCTACTGTAAGAATTTTATAAACGTCTGACAAAACTGAAAAATGTAAATTTCCAATTTCAACCAAACATGCTAGAAATGCTCCAATTGAGCTAATTAGCTTATTGTGAGAATATTACAAAGGTCTGACAAAAGTGAAAAATGTAAATTTCCAATTTCAACCAAACATGCTAGAAATGCTCCAATTGAGCTAATTAGCTTATTGTGAGAATATTACAAACGTCTGACAAAACTGAAAAATGTAAATTTCCAATTTCAACCAAACATGCTAGAAATGCTCCAATTGAGCTAATTAGCTTATTGTAAGAATATTACAAACGTCTGACAAAACTGAAAAATGTAAATTTCCAATTTCAACCAAACATGCTAGAAATGCTCCAATTGAGCTAATTAGCTTATTGTGAGAATATTACAAACGTCTGACAAAACTGAAAAATGTAATTTTCCAAATTCAACCAAACATGCTAGAAATGCTCCAATTGAGCTAATTAGCTTATTGTGAGAATATTACAAACGTCTGACAAAACTGAAAAATGTAAATTTCCAATTTCAACCAAACATGCTAGAAATGCTCCAATTGAGCTAATTAGCTTATTGTGAGAATATTACAAACGTCTGACAAAACTGAAAAATGTAAATTGCCAATTTCAACCAAACATGCTAGAAATGCTCCAATTGAGCTAATTAGCTTATTGTGAGAATATTGCAATTGTCTGACAAAAGTGAAAAATGTAAATTTCCAATTTCAACCAAACATGCTAGAAATGCTCCAATTGAGCTAATTAGCTTATTGTGAGAATATTGCAATTGTCTGACAAAAGTGAAAAATGTAAATTTCCAATTTCAACCAAACATGCTAGAAATGCTCCAATTGAGCTAATTAGCTTATTGTGAGAATATTGCAATTGTCTGACAAAAGTGAAAAATGTAACTTTCCAATTTCAACCAAACATGCTAGAAATGCTCTAATTGAGCTAATTAGCTTATTGTGAGAATATTACAAAGGTCTGACAAAACTGAAAAATGTAAATTTCCAATTTCAACCAAACATGCTAGAAATGCTCCAATTGAGCTAATTAGCTTATTGTGAGAATATTGCAATTGTCTGACAAAAGTGAAAAATGTAAATTTCCAATTTCAACCAAACATGCTAGAAATGCTCCAATTGAGCTAATTAGCTTATTGAGAGAATATTACAAACGTCTGACAAAACTGAAAAATGTAAATTTCCAATTTCAACCAAACATGCTAGAAATGTTCCAATTGAGCTAATTAGCTTATTGTGAAAATATTACAAACGTCTGACAAAAGTGAAAAATGTAATTTTCCAATTTCAACCAAACATGCTAGAAATGCTCCAATTGAGCTAATTAGCTTATTGTGAGAATATTGCAATTGTCTGACAAAAGTGAAAAATGTAAATTTCCAATTTCAACTAAACATGCTAGAAATGCTCCAATTGAGCTAATTAGCTTATTGTGAGAATATTGCAATTGTCTGACAAAAGTGAAAAATGTAAATTTCCAATTTCAACCAAACATGCTAGAAATGCTCCAATTGAGCTAATTAGCTTATTGTGAGAATATTGCAATTGTCTGACAAAAGTGAAAAATGTAAATTTCCAATTTCAACCAAACATGCTAGAAATGCTCCAATTGAGCTAATTAGCTTATTGTGAGAATATTACAAACGTCTGACAAAACTGAAAAATGTAAAATTCCAATTTCAACCAAACATGCTAGAAATGCTCAAATTGCGCAAATAAGCCTACTGTAAAAATTTTACAAACGTCTGACAAAACTGAAAAATGTAAATTTTTAATTTCAACCAAACATGCTAGAAATGCTCCAATTGAGCTAATTAGCTTATTGTGAGAATATTACAAACGTCTGACAAAACTGAAAAATGTAAATTTCCAATTTCAACCAAACATGCTAGAAATGCTCCAATTGAGCTAATTAGCTTATTGTGAGAATATTACAAAGGTCTGACAAAAGTGAAAAATGTAAATTTCCAATTTCAACCAAACATGCTAGAAATGCTCCAATTGAGCTAATTAGCTTATTGTGAGAATATTGCAATTGTCTGACAAAAGTGAAAAATGTAAATTTCCAATTTCAACCAAACATGCTAGAAATGCTCCAATTGAGCTAATTAGCTTATTGTGAGAATATTGCAATTGTCTGACAAAAGTGAAAAATGTAAATTTCCAATTTCAACCAAACATGCTAGAAATGCTCCAATTGAGCTAATTAGCTTATTGTGAGAATATTACAAAGGTCTGACAAAAGTGAAAAATGTATATTTCCAATTTCAACCAAACATGCTAGAAATGCTCCAATTGAGCTAATTAGCTTATTGTGAGAATATTACAAACGTCTGACAAAACTGAAAAATGTAAATTTCCAATTTCAACCAAACATGCTAGAAATGCTCCAATTGAGCTAATTAGCTTATTGTGAGAATATTACAAACGTCTGACAAAAGTGAAAAATGTAAATTTCCAATTTCAACCAAACATGCTAGAAATGCTCCAATTGAGCTAATTAGCTTATTGTGAGAATATTACAAACGTCTGACAAAACTGAAAAATGTAAATTTCCAATTTCAACCAAACATGCTAGAAATGCTCCAATTGAGCTAATTAGCTTATTGTGAGAATATTACAAAGGTCTGACAAAAGTGAAAAATGTAAATTTCCAATTTCAACCAAACATGCTAGAAATGCTCCAATTGAGCTAATTAGCTTATTGTGAGAATATTACAAACGTCTGACAAAACTGAAAAATGTAAATTTCCAATTTCAACCAAACATGCTAGAAATGCTCCAATTGAGCTAATTAGCTTATTGTGAGAATATTGCAATTGTCTGACAAAAGTGAAAAATGTAAATTTCCAATTTCAACCAAACATGCTAGAAATGCTCCAATTGAGCTAATTAGCTTATTGTGAGAATATTGCAATTGTCTGACAAAAGTGAAAAAATGTAAATTTCCAATTTCAACCAAACATGCTAGAAATGCTCCAATTGAGCTAATTAGCTTATTGTGAGAATATTACAAACGTCTGACAAAACTGAAAAATGTAAATTTCCAATTTCAACCAAACATGCTAGAAATGCTCCAATTGAGCTAATTAGCTTATTGTGAGAATATTACAAACGTCTGACAAAACTGAAAAATGTAAATTTCCAATTTCAACCAAACATGCTAGAAATGCTCCAATTGAGCTAATTAGCTTATTGTGAGAATATTACAAACGTCTGACAAAACTGAAAAATGTAATTTTCCAAATTCAACCAAACATGCTAGAAATGCTCCAATTGAGCTAATTAGCTTATTGTGAGAATATTACAAACGTCTGACAAAACTGAAAAATGTAAATTTCCAATTTCAACCAAACATGCTAGAAATGCTCCAATTGAGCTAATTAGCTTATTGTGAGAATATTACAAACGTCTGACAAAACTGAAAAATGTAATTTTCCAAATTCAACCAAACATGCTAGAAATGCTCCAATTGAGCTAATTAGCTTATTGTGAGAATATTACAAACGTCTGACAAAACTGAAAAATGTAAATTTCCAATTTTAACCAAACATGCTAGAAATGCTCCAATTGATCTAATTAGCTTATTGTGAGAATATTACAAACGTCTGACAAAACTGAAAAATGTAAATTTCCAATTTCAACCAAACATGCTAGAAATGCTCCAATTGAGCTAATTAGCTTATTGTGAGAATATTACAAACGTCTGACAAAAGTGAAAAATGTAAATTTCCAATTTCAACCAAACATGCTAGAAATGCTCTAATTGAGCTAATTAGCTTATTGTGAGAATATTACAAACGTCTGACAAAACTGAAAAATGTAAATTTCCAATTTCAACCAAACATGCTAGAAATGCTCCAATTGAGCTAATTAGCTTATTGTGAAAATATTACAAACGTCTGACAAAACTGAAAAATGTAAATTTCCAATTTCAACCAAACATGCTAGAAATGCTCAAATTGAGCTAATTAGCTTATTGTGAGAATATTGCAATTGTCTGACAAAAGTGAAAAATGTAACTTTCCAATTTCAACCAAACATGCTAGAAATGCTCTAATTGAGCTAATTAGCTTATTGTGAGAATATTACAAAGGTCTGACAAAACTGAAAAATGTAAATTTCCAATTTCAACCAAACATGCTAGAAATGCTCCAATTGAGCTAATTAGCTTATTGTGAGAATATTGCAATTGTCTGACAAAAGTGAAAAATGTAAATTTCCAATTTCAACCAAACATGCTAGAAATGCTCCAATTGAGCTAATTAGCTTATTGAGAGAATATTACAAACGTCTGACAAAACTGAAAAATGTAAATTTCCAATTTCAACCAAACATGCTAGAAATGTTCCAATTGAGCTAATTAGCTTATTGTGAAAATATTACAAACGTCTGACAAAAGTGAAAAATGTAATTTTCCAATTTCAACCAAACATGCTAGAAATGCTCCAATTGAGCTAATTAGCTTATTGTGAGAATATTGCAATTGTCTGACAAAAGTGAAAAATGTAAATTTCCAATTTCAACTAAACATGCTAGACATGCTCCAATTGAGCTAATTAGCTTATTGTGAGAATATTGCAATTGTCTGACAAAAGTGAAAAATGTAAATTTCCAATTTCAACCAAACATGCTAGAAATGCTCCAATTGAGCTAATTAGCTTATTGTGAGAATATTGCAATTGTCTGACAAAAGTGAAAAATGTAAATTTCCAATTTCAACCAAACATGCTAGAAATGCTCCAATTGAGCTATTTAGCTTATTGTGAGAATATAACAAAGGTCTGACAAAACTGAAAAATGTGAATTTCCAATTTCAACCAAACATGCTAGAAATGCTCCAATTGAGCTAATTAGCTTATTGTGAGAATATTACAAACGTCTGACAAAACTGAAAAATGTAAATTTCCAATTTCAACCAAACATGCTAGAAATGCTCCAATTGAGCTAATTAGCTTATTGTGAGAATATTACAAACGTCTGACAAAACTGAAAAATGTAAATTGCCAATTTCAACCAAACATGCTAGAAATGCTCCAATTGAGCTAATTAGCTTATTGTGAGAATATTGCAATTGTCTGACAAAAGTGAAAAATGTAAATTTCCAATTTCAACCAAACATGCTAGAAATGCTCCAATTGAGCTAATTAGCTTATTGTGAGAATATTGCAATTGTCTGACAAAAGTGAAAAATGTAAATTTCCAATTTCAACCAAACATGCTAGAAATGCTCCAATTGAGCTAATTAGCTTATTGTGAGAATATTGCAATTGTCTGACAAAAGTGAAAAATGTAACTTTCCAATTTCAACCAAACATGCTAGAAATGCTCCAATTGAGCTAATTAGCTTATTGTGAGAATATTACAAAGGTCTGACAAAACTGAAAAATGTAAATTTCCAATTTCAACCAAACATGCTAGAAATGCTCCAATTGAGCTAATTAGCTTATTGTGAGAATATTGCAATTGTCTGACAAAAGTGAAAAATGTAAATTTCCAATTTCAACCAAACATGCTAGAAATGCTCCAATTGAGCTAATTAGCTTATTGAGAGAATATTACAAACGTCTGACAAAACTGAAAAATGTAAATTTCCAATTTCAACCAAACATGCTAGAAATGCTCCAATTGAGCTAATTAGCTTATTGTGAGAATATTACAAACGTCTGACAAAACTGAAAAATGTAAATTTCCAATTTCAACCAAACATGCTAGAAATGCTCCAATTGAGCTAATTAGCTTATTGTGAGATTATTGCAATTGTTTGACAAAAGTGAAAAATGTAAATTTCCAATTTCAACCAAACATGCTAGAAATGCTCCAATTGAGCTAATTAGCTTATTGTGAGAATATTACAAACGTCTGACCAAACTGAAAAATGTAAATTTCCAATTTCAACAAAACATGCTAGAAATGCTCCAATTGAGCTAATTAGCTTATTGTGAGAATATTACAAACGTCTGACAAAACTGAAAAATGTAAATTTCCAATTTCAACCAAACATGCTAGAAATGCTCCAATTGAGCTAATTAGCTTATTGTGAGAATATTACAAACGTCTGACAAAACTGAAAAATGTAAATTTCCAATTTCAACCAAACATGCTAGAAATGCTCAAATTGCGCAAATAAGCCTACTGTAAGAATTTTATAAACGTCTGACAAAACTGAAAAATGTAAATTTCCAATTTCAACCAAACATGCTAGAAATGCTCCAATTGAGCTAATTAGCTTATTGGGAGAATATTGCAATTGTCTGACAAAAGTGAAAAATGCAAATTTCCAATTTCAACTAAACATGCTCGAAATGCTCCAATTGAGCTATTTAGCTTATTGTGAGAATATTACAAACGTCTGACAAAACTGAAAAATGTGAATTTCCAATTTCAACCAAACATGCTAGAAATGCTCCAATTGAGCTAATTAGCTTATTGTGAGAATATTGCAATTGTCTGACAAAACTGAAAAATGTAAATTTCCAATTTCAACCAAACATGCTAGAAATGCTCCAATTGAGCTAATTAGCTTATTGTGAGAATATTACAAACGTCTGACAAAACTGAAAAATGTAAATTTCCAATTTCAACTAAACATGCTAGAAATGCTCCAATTGAGCTAATTAGCTTATTGTGAGAATATTACAAACGTCTGACAAAACTGAAAAATGTAAATTTTCAATTTCAACCAAACATGCTAGAAATGCTCCAATTGAGCTAATTAGCTTATTGTGAGAATATTACAAACGTCTGACAAAACTGAAAAATGTAAATTTCCAATTTCAACCAAACATGCTAGAAATGCTCCATTTGAGCTAATTAGCTTTTTGTGAGAATATTACAAACGTCTGACAAAACTGATAAATGTAAATTTCTAATTTCAACCAAACATGCTAGAAATGCTCCAATTGAGCTAATTAGCTTATTGTGAGAATATTACAAACGTCTGACAAAACTGAAAAATGTAAATTTCCAATTTCAACCAAACATGCTAGAAATGCTCCAATTGAGCTAATTAGCTTATTGTGAGAATATTACAAACGTCTGACCAAACTGAAAAATGTAAATTTCTAATTTCAACTAAACATGCTAGAAATGCTCCAATTGAGCTAATTAGCTTATTGTGAGAATATTGCAATTGTCTGACAAAAGTGAAAAATGTAAATTTCCAATTTCAACCAAACATGCTAGAAATGCTCCAATTGAGCTAATTAGCTTATTGTGAGAATATTGCAATTGTCTGACAAAAGTGAGAAATGTAAATTTCCAATTTCAACCAAACATACTAGAAATGCTCCAATTGAGCTAATTAGCTTATTGTGAGAATATTACAAAGGTCTGACAAAAGGTAAAAATGTAAATTTCCAATTTCAACTAAACATGCTAGAAATGCTCCAATTGAGCTAATTAGCTTATTGTGAGAATATTACAAACGTCTGACAAAACTGAAAAATGTAAATTTCCAATTTCAACCAAACATGCTAGAAATGCTCCAATTGAGCTAATTAGCTTATTGTGAGAATATTACAAACATCTGACAAAACTGAAAAATGTAAATTTCCAATTTCAACCAAACATGCTAGAAATGCTCCAATTGAGCTAATTAGCTTATTGTGAGAATATTACAAACGTCTGACAAAACTGAAAAATGTAATTTTCCAAATTAAACCAAACATGCTAGAAATGCTCCAATTGAGCTAATTAGCTTATTGTGAGAATATTACAAACGTCTGACAAAACTGATAAATGTAAATTTCCAATTTCAACCAAACATGCTAGAAATGCTCCAATTGAGCTAATTAGCTTATTGTGAGAATATTACAAAGGTCTGACAAAACTGAAAAATGTAAATTTCCAATTTCAAACAAACATGCTAGAAATGCTCCAATTGAGCTAATTAGCTTAGTGTGAGAATATTACAAACGTCTGACAAAACTGAAAAATGTAAATTTCCAATTTCAACCAAACATGCTAGAAATGCTCCAATTGAGCTAATTAGCTTATTGTGAGAATATTACAAACGTCTGACAAAACTGAAAAATGTAAATTTCCAATCTCAACCAAACATGCTAGAAATGCTCCAATTGAACTAATTAGCCTATTGTGAGAATATTACAAACGTCTGACAAAACTGAAAAATGTAAATTTCCAATTTCAACCAAACATGCTAGAAATGCTCCAATTGACCTAATTAGCTTATTGTGAGAATATTACAAACGTCTGACAAAACTGAAAAATGTAAATTTCTAATTTCAACTAAACATGCTAGAAATGCTCCAATTGAGCTAATTAGCTTATTGTGAGAATATTGCAATTGTCTGACAAAAGTGAAAAATGTAAATTTCCAAATTCAACCAAACATGCTAGAAATGCTCCAATTGAGCTAATTAGCTTATTGTGAGAATATTGCAATTGTCTGACAAAAGTGAAAAATGTAAATTTCCAAATTCAACCAAACATGCTAGAAATGCTCCAATTGAGCTAATTAGCTTATTGTGAGAATATTACAAAGGTCTGACAAAAGTGAAAAATGTAAATTTCCAATTTCAACCAAACATGCTAGAAATGCTCCAATTGAGCTAATTAGCTTATTGTGAGAATATTACAAACGTCTGACAAAACTGAAAAATGTAAATTTCCAATTTTAACCAAACATGCTAGAAATGCTCCAATTGATCTAATTAGCTTATTGTGAGAATATTACAAACGTCTGACAAAACTGAAAAATGTAAATTTCCAATTTCAACCAAACATGCTAGAAATGCTCCAATTGAGCTAATTAGCTTATTGTGAGAATATTACAAACGTCTTACAAAACTGAAAAATGTAATTTTCCAATTTCAACCAAACATGCTAGAAATGCTCCAATTGAGCTAATTAGCTTATTGTGAGAATATTACAAACGTCTGACAAAACTGAAAAATGTAAATTTCCAATTTCAACCAAACATGCTAGAAATGCTCCAATTGAGCTAATTAGCTTATTGTGAGAATATTACAAACGTCTGACAAAAGTGAAAAATGTAAATTTCCAATTTCAACCAAACATGCTAGAAATGCTCCAATTGAGCTAATTAGCTTATTGTGAGAATATTACAAACGTCTGACAAAACTGAAAAATGTAAATTTCCAATTTCAACCAAACATGCTAGAAATGCTCCAATTGAGCTAATTAGCTTATTGTGAGAATATTACAAACGTCTGACAAAACTGAAAAATGTAAATTTCCAATTTCAACCAAACATGCTAGAAATGCTCAAATTGCGCAAATAAGCCTACTGTAAGAATTTTATAAACGTCTGACAAAACTGAAAAATGTAAATTTCTAATTTCAACCAAACATGCTAGAATTGCTCCAATTGAGCTAATTAGCTTATTGTGAGAATATTACAAACGTCTGACAAAACTGAAAAATGTAAATTTCCAATTTCAACCAAACATGCTAGAAATGCTCCAATTGAGCTAATTAGCTTATTGTGAGAATATTACAAACGTCTGACAAAACTGAAAAATGTAAATTTCTAATTTCAACTAAACATGCTAGAAATGCTCCAATTGAGCTAATTAGCTTATTGTGAGAATATTGCAATTGTCTGACAAAAGTGAAAAATGTAAATTTCCAATTTCAACCAAACATGCTAGAAATGCTCCAATTGAGCTAATTAGCTTATTGTGAGAATATTGCAATTGTCTGACAAAAGTGAAAAATGTAAATTTCCAATTTCAACCAAACATGCTAGAAATGCTCCAATTGAGCTAATTAGCTTATTGTGAGAATATTACAAAGGTCTGACAAAAGTGAAAAATGTAAATTTCCAATTTCAACTAAACATGCTAGAAATGCTCCAATTGAGCTAATTAGCTTATTGTGAGAATATTACAAACGTCTGACAAAACTGAAAAATGCAAATTTCCAATTTCAACCAAACATGCTAGAAATGCTCCAATTGAGCTAATTAGCTTACTGTGAGAATATTACAAACGTCTGACAAAACTGAAAAATGTAAATTTCCAATTTCAACCAAACATGCTAGAAATGCTCCAATTGAGCTAATTAGCTTATTGTGAGAATATTACAAACGTCTGACAAAACTGAAAAATGTAATTTTCCAAATTGAACCAAACATGCTAGAAATTCTCCAATTGAGCTAATTAGCTTATTGTGAGAATATTACAAACGTCTGACAAAACTGATAAATGTAAATTTCCAATTTCAACCAAACATGCTAGAAATGCTCCAATTGAGCTAATTAGCTTAT
The DNA here is from genome assembly GCF_963576615.1 of Watersipora subatra. Classification (NCBI taxonomy): domain Eukaryota; kingdom Metazoa; phylum Bryozoa; class Gymnolaemata; order Cheilostomatida; family Watersiporidae; genus Watersipora; species Watersipora subatra. The sequence continues at coordinate 713,788 of NW_027045390.1, forward strand.
TGTGAGAATATTACAAACGTCTGACAAAACTGAAAAATGTAAATTTCCAATTTCAACCAAACATGCTAGAAATGCTCCAATTGAGCTAATTAGCTTATTGTGAGAATATTACAAACGTCTGACAAAACTGAAAAATGTAAATTTCCAATTTCAACCAAACATGCTAGAAATGCTCCAATTGAGCTAATTAGCTTATTGTGAGAATATTACAAACGTCTGACAAAACTGAAAAATGTTAATTTCCAATTTCAACCAAACATGCTAGAAATGCTCAAATTGCGCAAATAAGCCTACTGTGAGAATTTTATAAACGTCTGACAAAACTGAAAAATGTAAATTTCCAATTTCAACCAAACATGCTAGAAATGCTCCAATTGAGCTAATTAGCTTATTGTGAGAATATTGCAATTGTCTGACAAAACTGAAAAATGTAAATTTCCAATTTCAACCAAACATGCTAGAAATGCTCCAATTGAGCTAATTAGCTTATTGTGAGAATATTGCAATTGTCTGACAAAAGTGAAAAATGTAAATTTCCAATTTCAACCAAACATGCTAGAAATGCTCCAATTGAGCTAATTAGCTTATTGTGAGAATATTACAAAGGTCTGACAAAAGTGAAAAATGTAAATTTCCAATTTCAACTAAACATGCTAGAAATGCTCCAATTGAGCTAATTAGCTTATTGTGAGAATATTGCAATTGTCTGACAAAAGTGAAAAATGTAAATTTCCAATTTCAACTAAACATGCTAGAAATGCTCCAATTGAGCTAATTAGCTTATTGTGAGAATATTACAAACGTCTGACAAAACTGAAAAATGCAAATTTCCAATTTCAACCAAACATGCTAGAAATGCTCCAATTGAGCTAATTAGCTTACTGTGAGAATATTACAAACGTCTGACAAAACTGAAAAATGTAAATTTCCAATTTCAACCAAACATGCTAGAAATGCTCCAATTGAGCTAATTAGCTTATTGTGAGAATATTACAAAGGTCTGACAAAAGTGAAAAATGTAAATTTCCAATTTCAACTAAACATGCTAGAAATGCTCCAATTGAGCTAATTAGCTTATTGTGAGAATATTACAAACGTCTGACAAAACTGAAAAATGCAAATTTCCAATTTCAACCAAACATGCTAGAAATGCTCCAATTGAGCTAATTAGCTTACTGTGAGAATATTACAAACGTCTGACAAAACTGAAAAATGTAAATTTCCAATTTCAACCAAACATGCTAGAAATGCTCCAATTGAGCTAATTAGCTTATTGTGAGAATATTACAAACGTCTGACAAAACTGAAAAATGTAATTTTCCAAATTGAACCAAACATGCTAGAAATTCTCCAATTGAGCTAATTAGCTTATTGTGAGAATATTACAAACGTCTGACAAAACTGATAAATGTAAATTTCCAATTTCAACCAAACATGCTAGAAATGCTCCAATTGAGCTAATTAGCTTATTGTGAGAATATTACAAACGTCTGACAAAACTGAAAAATGTAAATTTCCAATTTCAACCAAACATGCTAGAAATGCTCCAATTGAGCTAATTAGCTTATTGTGAGAATATTACAAACGTCTGACAAAACTGAAAAATGTAAATTTCCAATTTCAACCAAACATGCTAGAAATGCTCCAATTGAGCTAATTAGCTTATTGTGAGAATATTACAAACGTCTGACAAAACTGAAAAATGTAAATTTCCAATTTCAACCAAACATGCTAGAAATGCTCAAATTGCGCAAATAAGCCTACTGTGAGAATTTTATAAACGTCTGACAAAACTGAAAAATGTAAATTTCCAATTTCAACCAAACATGCTAGAAATGCTCCAATTGAGCTAATTAGCTTATTGGGAGAATATTGCAATTGTCTGACAAAAGTGAAAAATGCAAATTTCCAATTTCAACTAAACATGCTAGAAATGCTCCAATTGAGCTATTTAGCTTATTGTGAGAATATTACAAACGTCTGACAAAACTGAAAAATGTGAATTTCCAATTTCAACCAAACATGCTAGAAATGCTCCAATTGAGCTAATTAGCTTATTGTGAGAATATTGCAATTGTCTGACAAAACTGAAAAATGTAAATTTCCAATTTCAACCAAACATGCTAGAAATGCTCCAATTGAGCTAATTAGCTTATTGTGAGAATATTACAAACGTCTGACAAAACTGAAAAATGTAAATTTCCAATTTCAACTAAACATGCTAGAAATGCTCCAATTGAGCTAATTAGCTTATTGTGAGAATATTACAAAGGTCTGACAAAAGTGAAAAATGTAAATTTCCAATTTCAACTAAACATGCTAGAAATGCTCCAATTGAGCTAATTAGCTTATTGTGAGAATATTACAAACGTCTGACAAAACTGAAAAATGCAAATTTCCAATTTCAACCAAACATGCTAGAAATGCTCCAATTGAGCTAATTAGCTTACTGTGAGAATATTACAAACGTCTGACAAAACTGAAAAATGTAAATTTCCAATTTCAACTAAACATGCTAGAAATGCTCCAAGTGAGCTAATTAGCTTATTGTGAGAATATTACAAACGTCTGACAAAACTGAAAAATGTAAATTTCCAATTTCAACCAAACATGCTAGAAATGCTCCAATTGAGCTAATTAGCTTATTGTGAGAATATTACAAACGTCTGACAAAAGTGAAAAATGTAAATTTCCAATTTCAACCAAACATGCTAGAAATGCTCAAATTGCGCATATAAGCCTACTGTAAGAATTTTACAAATGTCTGACAAAACTGAAAAATGTGAATTTCCAATTTCAACCAAACATGCTAGAAATGCTCCAATTGAGCTAATTAGCTTATTGTGAGAATATTGCAATTGTCTGACAAAAGTGAAAAATGTAAATTTCCAATTTCAACCAAACATGCTAGAAATGCTCCAATTGAGCTAATTAGCTTATTGTGAGAATATTGCAATTGTCTGACAAAAGTGAAAAATGTAAATTTCCAATTTCAACCAAACATGCTAGAAATGCTCCAATTGAGCTAATTAGCTTATTGTGAGAATATTACAAAGGTCTGACAAAAGTGAAAAATGTAAATTTCCAATTTCAACTAAACATGCTAGAAATGCTCCAATTGAGCTAATTAGCTTATTGTGAGAATATTACAAACGTCTGACAAAACTGAAAAATGCAAATTTCCAATTTCAACCAAACATGCTAGAAATGCTCCAATTGAGCTAATTAGCTTACTGTGAGAATATTACAAACGTCTGACAAAACTGAAAAATGTAAATTTCCAATTTCAACCAAACATGCTAGAAATGCTCCAATTGAGCTAATTAGCTTATTGTGAGAATATTACAAACGTCTGACAAAACTGAAAAATGTAATTTTCCAAATTGAACCAAACATGCTAGAAATTCTCCAATTGAGCTAATTAGCTTATTGTGAGAATATTACAAACGTCTGACAAAACTGAAAAATGTAAATTTCCAATTTCAACCAAACATGCTAGAAATGCTCCAATTGAGCTAATTAGCTTATTGTGAGAATATTACAAACGTCTGACAAAACTGAAAAATGTAAATTTCCAATTTCAACCAAACATGCTAGAAATGCTCCAATTGAGCTAATTAGCTTATTGTGAGAATATTACAAACGTCTGACAAAACTGAAAAATGTAAATTTCCAATTTCAACCAAACATGCTAGAAATGCTCCAATTGAGCTAATTAGCTTATTGTGAGAATATTACAAACGTCTGACAAAACTGAAAAATGTAAATTTCCAATTTCAACCAAACATGCTAGAAATGCTCAAATTGCGCAAATAAGCCTACTGTAAGAATTTTATAAACGTCTGACAAAACTGAAAAATGTAAATTTCCAATTTCAACCAAACATGCTAGAAATGCTCCAATTGAGCTAATTAGCTTATTGGGAGAATATTGCAATTGTCTGACAAAAGTGAAAAATGCAAATTTCCAATTTCAACTAAACATGCTAGAAATGCTCCAATTGAGCTATTTAGCTTATTGTGAGAATATTACAAACGTCTGACAAAACTGAAAAATGTGAATTTCCAATTTCAACCAAACATGCTAGAAATGCTCCAATTGAGCTAATTAGCTTATTGTGAGAATATTACAAACGTCTGACAAAACTGAAAAATGTAAATTTCCAATTTCAACTAAACATGCTAGAAATGCTCCAATTGAGCTAATTAGCTTATTGTGAGAATATTACAAACGTCTGACAAAACTGAAAAATGTAAATTTTCAATTTCAACCAAACATGCTAGAAATGCTCCAATTGAGCTAATTAGCTTATTGTGAGAATATTACAAACGTCTGACAAAACTGAAAAATGTAAATTTCCAATTTCAACCAAACATGCTAGAAATGCTCCAATTGAGCTAATTAGCTTATTGTGAGAATATTACAAACGTCTGACAAAACTGAAAAATGTAATTTTCCAAATTAAACCAAACATGCTAGAAATGCTCAAATTGCGCAAATAAGCCTACTGTAAGAATTTTATAAACGTCTGACAAAACTGAAAAATGTAAATTTCTAATTTCAACCAAACATGCTAGAATTGCTCCAATTGAGCTAATTAGCTTATTGTGAGAATATTACAAACGTCTGACAAAACTGAAAAATGTAAATTTCCAATTTCAACCAAACATGCTAGAAATGCTCCAATTGAGCTAATTAGCTTATTGTGAGAATATTACAAACGTCTGACAAAACTGAAAAATGTAAATTTCCAATTTCAACTAAACATGCTAGAAATGCTCCAATTGAGCTAATTAGCTTATTGTGAGAATATTACAAACGTCTGACAAAACTGAAAAATGTAAATTTTCAATTTCAACCAAACATGCTAGAAATGCTCCAATTGAGCTAATTAGCTTATTGTGAGAATATTACAAACGTCTGACAAAACTGAAAAATGTAAATTTCCAATTTCAACCAAACATGCTAGAAATGCTCCAATTGAGCTAATTAGCTTATTGTGAGAATATTACAAACGTCTGACAAAACTGAAAAATGTAAATTTCCAATTTCAACCAAACATGCTAGAAATGCTCAAATTGCGCAAATAAGCCTACTGTAAGAATTTTATAAACGTCTGACAAAACTGAAAAATGTAAATTTCTAATTTCAACCAAACATGCTAGAATTGCTCCAATTGAGCTAATTAGCTTATTGTGAGAATATTACAAACGTCTGACAAAACTGAAAAATGTAAATTTCCAATTTCAACCAAACATGCTAGAAATGCTCCAATTGAGCTAATTAGCTTATTGTGAGAATATTACAAACGTCTGACAAAACTGAAAAATGTAAATTTCTAATTTCAACTAAACATGCTAGAAATGCTCCAATTGAGCTAATTAGCTTATTGTGAGAATATTGCAATTGTCTGACAAAAGTGAAAAATGTAAATTTCCAATTTCAACCAAACATACTAGAAATGCTCCAATTGAGCTAATTAGCTTATTGTGAGAATATTACAAAGGTCTGACAAAAGGTAAAAATGTAAATTTCCAATTTCAACTAAACATGCTAGAAATGCTCCAATTGAGCTAATTAGCTTATTGTGAGAATATTACAAACGTCTGACAAAACTGAAAAATGTAAATTTCCAATTTCAACCAAACATGCTAGAAATGCTCCAATTGAGCTAATTAGCTTATTGTGAGAATATTACAAACATCTGACAAAACTGAAAAATGTAAATTTCCAATTTCAACCAAACATGCTAGAAATGCTCCAATTGAGCTAATTAGCTTATTGTGAGAATATTACAAACGTCTGACAAAACTGAAAAATGTAATTTTCCAAATTAAACCAAACATGCTAGAAATGCTCCAATTGAGCTAATTAGCTTATTGTGAGAATATTACAAACGTCTGACAAAACTGATAAATGTAAATTTCCAATTTCAACCAAACATGCTAGAAATGCTCCAATTGAGCTAATTAGCTTATTGTGAGAATATTACAAAGGTCTGACAAAACTGAAAAATGTAAATTTCCAATTTCAAACAAACATGCTAGAAATGCTCCAATTGAGCTAATTAGCTTAGTGTGAGAATATTACAAACGTCTGACAAAACTGAAAAATGTAAATTTCCAATTTCAACCAAACATGCTAGAAATGCTCCAATTGAGCTAATTAGCTTATTGTGAGAATATTACAAACGTCTGACAAAACTGAAAAATGTAAATTTCCAATCTCAACCAAACATGCTAGAAATGCTCCAATTGAACTAATTAGCCTATTGTGAGAATATTACAAACGTCTGACAAAACTGAAAAATGTAAATTTCCAATTTCAACCAAACATGCTAGAAATGCTCCAATTGACCTAATTAGCTTATTGTGAGAATATTACAAACGTCTGACAAAACTGAAAAATGTAAATTTCTAATTTCAACTAAACATGCTAGAAATGCTCCAATTGAGCTAATTAGCTTATTGTGAGAATATTGCAATTGTCTGACAAAAGTGAAAAATGTAAATTTCCAAATTCAACCAAACATGCTAGAAATGCTCCAATTGAGCTAATTAGCTTATTGTGAGAATATTGCAATTGTCTGACAAAAGTGAAAAATGTAAATTTCCAAATTCAACCAAACATGCTAGAAATGCTCCAATTGAGCTAATTAGCTTATTGTGAGAATATTACAAAGGTCTGACAAAAGTGAAAAATGTAAATTTCCAATTTCAACCAAACATGCTAGAAATGCTCCAATTGAGCTAATTAGCTTATTGTGAGAATATTACAAACGTCTGACAAAACTGAAAAATGTAAATTTCCAATTTTAACCAAACATGCTAGAAATGCTCCAATTGATCTAATTAGCTTATTGTGAGAATATTACAAACGTCTGACAAAACTGAAAAATGTAAATTTCCAATTTCAACCAAACATGCTAGAAATGCTCCAATTGAGCTAATTAGCTTATTGTGAGAATATTACAAACGTCTTACAAAACTGAAAAATGTAATTTTCCAATTTCAACCAAACATGCTAGAAATGCTCCAATTGAGCTAATTAGCTTATTGTGAGAATATTACAAACGTCTGACAAAACTGAAAAATGTAAATTTCCAATTTCAACCAAACATGCTAGAAATGCTCCAATTGAGCTAATTAGCTTATTGTGAGAATATTACAAACGTCTGACAAAAGTGAAAAATGTAAATTTCCAATTTCAACCAAACATGCTAGAAATGCTCCAATTGAGCTAATTAGCTTATTGTGAGAATATTACAAACGTCTGACAAAACTGAAAAATGTAAATTTCCAATTTCAACCAAACATGCTAGAAATGCTCCAATTGAGCTAATTAGCTTATTGTGAGAATATTACAAACGTCTGACAAAACTGAAAAATGTAAATTTCCAATTTCAACCAAACATGCTAGAAATGCTCAAATTGCGCAAATAAGCCTACTGTAAGAATTTTATAAACGTCTGACAAAACTGAAAAATGTAAATTTCTAATTTCAACCAAACATGCTAGAATTGCTCCAATTGAGCTAATTAGCTTATTGTGAGAATATTACAAACGTCTGACAAAACTGAAAAATGTAAATTTCCAATTTCAACCAAACATGCTAGAAATGCTCCAATTGAGCTAATTAGCTTATTGTGAGAATATTACAAACGTCTGACAAAACTGAAAAATGTAAATTTCTAATTTCAACTAAACATGCTAGAAATGCTCCAATTGAGCTAATTAGCTTATTGTGAGAATATTGCAATTGTCTGACAAAAGTGAAAAATGTAAATTTCCAATTTCAACCAAACATGCTAGAAATGCTCCAATTGAGCTAATTAGCTTATTGTGAGAATATTGCAATTGTCTGACAAAAGTGAAAAATGTAAATTTCCAATTTCAACCAAACATGCTAGAAATGCTCCAATTGAGCTAATTAGCTTATTGTGAGAATATTACAAAGGTCTGACAAAAGTGAAAAATGTAAATTTCCAATTTCAACTAAACATGCTAGAAATGCTCCAATTGAGCTAATTAGCTTATTGTGAGAATATTACAAACGTCTGACAAAACTGAAAAATGCAAATTTCCAATTTCAACCAAACATGCTAGAAATGCTCCAATTGAGCTAATTAGCTTACTGTGAGAATATTACAAACGTCTGACAAAACTGAAAAATGTAAATTTCCAATTTCAACCAAACATGCTAGAAATGCTCCAATTGAGCTAATTAGCTTATTGTGAGAATATTACAAACGTCTGACAAAACTGAAAAATGTAATTTTCCAAATTGAACCAAACATGCTAGAAATTCTCCAATTGAGCTAATTAGCTTATTGTGAGAATATTACAAACGTCTGACAAAACTGATAAATGTAAATTTCCAATTTCAACCAAACATGCTAGAAATGCTCCAATTGAGCTAATTAGCTTATTGTGAGAATATTACAAACGTCTGACAAAACTGAAAAATGTAAATTTCCAATTTCAACCAAACATGCTAGAAATGCTCCAATTGAGCTAATTAGCTTATTGTGAGAATATTACAAACGTCTGACAAAACTGAAAAATGTAAATTTCCAATTTCAACCAAACATGCTAGAAATGCTCCAATTGAGCTAATTAGCTTATTGTGAGAATATTACAAACGTCTGACAAAACTGAAAAATGTTAATTTCCAATTTCAACCAAACATGCTAGAAATGCTCAAATTGCGCAAATAAGCCTACTGTGAGAATTTTATAAACGTCTGACAAAACTGAAAAATGTAAATTTCCAATTTCAACCAAACATGCTAGAAATGCTCCAATTGAGCTAATTAGCTTATTGTGAGAATATTGCAATTGTCTGACAAAACTGAAAAATGTAAATTTCCAATTTCAACCAAACATGCTAGAAATGCTCCAATTGAGCTAATTAGCTTATTGTGAGAATATTGCAATTGTCTGACAAAAGTGAAAAATGTAAATTTCCAATTTCAACCAAACATGCTAGAAATGCTCCAATTGAGCTAATTAGCTTATTGTGAGAATATTACAAAGGTCTGACAAAAGTGAAAAATGTAAATTTCCAATTTCAACTAAACATGCTAGAAATGCTCCAATTGAGCTAATTAGCTTATTGTGAGAATATTGCAATTGTCTGACAAAAGTGAAAAATGTAAATTTCCAATTTCAACTAAACATGCTAGAAATGCTCCAATTGAGCTAATTAGCTTATTGTGAGAATATTACAAACGTCTGACAAAACTGAAAAATGCAAATTTCCAATTTCAACCAAACATGCTAGAAATGCTCCAATTGAGCTAATTAGCTTACTGTGAGAATATTACAAACGTCTGACAAAACTGAAAAATGTAAATTTCCAATTTCAACCAAACATGCTAGAAATGCTCCAATTGAGCTAATTAGCTTATTGTGAGAATATTACAAAGGTCTGACAAAAGTGAAAAATGTAAATTTCCAATTTCAACTAAACATGCTAGAAATGCTCCAATTGAGCTAATTAGCTTATTGTGAGAATATTACAAACGTCTGACAAAACTGAAAAATGCAAATTTCCAATTTCAACCAAACATGCTAGAAATGCTCCAATTGAGCTAATTAGCTTACTGTGAGAATATTACAAACGTCTGACAAAACTGAAAAATGTAAATTTCCAATTTCAACCAAACATGCTAGAAATGCTCCAATTGAGCTAATTAGCTTATTGTGAGAATATTACAAACGTCTGACAAAACTGAAAAATGTAATTTTCCAAATTGAACCAAACATGCTAGAAATTCTCCAATTGAGCTAATTAGCTTATTGTGAGAATATTACAAACGTCTGACAAAACTGATAAATGTAAATTTCCAATTTCAACCAAACATGCTAGAAATGCTCCAATTGAGCTAATTAGCTTATTGTGAGAATATTACAAACGTCTGACAAAACTGAAAAATGTAAATTTCCAATTTCAACCAAACATGCTAGAAATGCTCCAATTGAGCTAATTAGCTTATTGTGAGAATATTACAAACGTCTGACAAAACTGAAAAATGTAAATTTCCAATTTCAACCAAACATGCTAGAAATGCTCCAATTGAGCTAATTAGCTTATTGTGAGAATATTACAAACGTCTGACAAAACTGAAAAATGTAAATTTCCAATTTCAACCAAACATGCTAGAAATGCTCAAATTGCGCAAATAAGCCTACTGTGAGAATTTTATAAACGTCTGACAAAACTGAAAAATGTAAATTTCCAATTTCAACCAAACATGCTAGAAATGCTCCAATTGAGCTAATTAGCTTATTGGGAGAATATTGCAATTGTCTGACAAAAGTGAAAAATGCAAATTTCCAATTTCAACTAAACATGCTAGAAATGCTCCAATTGAGCTATTTAGCTTATTGTGAGAATATTACAAACGTCTGACAAAACTGAAAAATGTGAATTTCCAATTTCAACCAAACATGCTAGAAATGCTCCAATTGAGCTAATTAGCTTATTGTGAGAATATTGCAATTGTCTGACAAAACTGAAAAATGTAAATTTCCAATTTCAACCAAACATGCTAGAAATGCTCCAATTGAGCTAATTAGCTTATTGTGAGAATATTACAAACGTCTGACAAAACTGAAAAATGTAAATTTCCAATTTCAACTAAACATGCTAGAAATGCTCCAATTGAGCTAATTAGCTTATTGTGAGAATATTACAAAGGTCTGACAAAAGTGAAAAATGTAAATTTCCAATTTCAACTAAACATGCTAGAAATGCTCCAATTGAGCTAATTAGCTTATTGTGAGAATATTACAAACGTCTGACAAAACTGAAAAATGCAAATTTCCAATTTCAACCAAACATGCTAGAAATGCTCCAATTGAGCTAATTAGCTTACTGTGAGAATATTACAAACGTCTGACAAAACTGAAAAATGTAAATTTCCAATTTCAACTAAACATGCTAGAAATGCTCCAAGTGAGCTAATTAGCTTATTGTGAGAATATTACAAACGTCTGACAAAACTGAAAAATGTAAATTTCCAATTTCAACCAAACATGCTAGAAATGCTCCAATTGAGCTAATTAGCTTATTGTGAGAATATTACAAACGTCTGACAAAAGTGAAAAATGTAAATTTCCAATTTCAACCAAACATGCTAGAAATGCTCAAATTGCGCATATAAGCCTACTGTAAGAATTTTACAAATGTCTGACAAAACTGAAAAATGTGAATTTCCAATTTCAACCAAACATGCTAGAAATGCTCCAATTGAGCTAATTAGCTTATTGTGAGAATATTGCAATTGTCTGACAAAAGTGAAAAATGTAAATTTCCAATTTCAACCAAACATGCTAGAAATGCTCCAATTGAGCTAATTAGCTTATTGTGAGAATATTGCAATTGTCTGACAAAAGTGAAAAATGTAAATTTCCAATTTCAACCAAACATGCTAGAAATGCTCCAATTGAGCTAATTAGCTTATTGTGAGAATATTACAAAGGTCTGACAAAAGTGAAAAATGTAAATTTCCAATTTCAACTAAACATGCTAGAAATGCTCCAATTGAGCTAATTAGCTTATTGTGAGAATATTACAAACGTCTGACAAAACTGAAAAATGCAAATTTCCAATTTCAACCAAACATGCTAGAAATGCTCCAATTGAGCTAATTAGCTTACTGTGAGAATATTACAAACGTCTGACAAAACTGAAAAATGTAAATTTCCAATTTCAACCAAACATGCTAGAAATGCTCCAATTGAGCTAATTAGCTTATTGTGAGAATATTACAAACGTCTGACAAAACTGAAAAATGTAATTTTCCAAATTGAACCAAACATGCTAGAAATTCTCCAATTGAGCTAATTAGCTTATTGTGAGAATATTACAAACGTCTGACAAAACTGAAAAATGTAAATTTCCAATTTCAACCAAACATGCTAGAAATGCTCCAATTGAGCTAATTAGCTTATTGTGAGAATATTACAAACGTCTGACAAAACTGAAAAATGTAAATTTCCAATTTCAACCAAACATGCTAGAAATGCTCCAATTGAGCTAATTAGCTTATTGTGAGAATATTACAAACGTCTGACAAAACTGAAAAATGTAAATTTCCAATTTCAACCAAACATGCTAGAAATGCTCCAATTGAGCTAATTAGCTTATTGTGAGAATATTACAAACGTCTGACAAAACTGAAAAATGTAAATTTCCAATTTCAACCAAACATGCTAGAAATGCTCAAATTGCGCAAATAAGCCTACTGTAAGAATTTTATAAACGTCTGACAAAACTGAAAAATGTAAATTTCCAATTTCAACCAAACATGCTAGAAATGCTCCAATTGAGCTAATTAGCTTATTGGGAGAATATTGCAATTGTCTGACAAAAGTGAAAAATGCAAATTTCCAATTTCAACTAAACATGCTAGAAATGCTCCAATTGAGCTATTTAGCTTATTGTGAGAATATTACAAACGTCTGACAAAACTGAAAAATGTGAATTTCCAATTTCAACCAAACATGCTAGAAATGCTCCAATTGAGCTAATTAGCTTATTGTGAGAATATTACAAACGTCTGACAAAACTGAAAAATGTAAATTTCCAATTTCAACTAAACATGCTAGAAATGCTCCAATTGAGCTAATTAGCTTATTGTGAGAATATTACAAACGTCTGACAAAACTGAAAAATGTAAATTTTCAATTTCAACCAAACATGCTAGAAATGCTCCAATTGAGCTAATTAGCTTATTGTGAGAATATTACAAACGTCTGACAAAACTGAAAAATGTAAATTTCCAATTTCAACCAAACATGCTAGAAATGCTCCATTTGAGCTAATTAGCTTTTTGTGAGAATATTACAAACGTCTGACAAAACTGATAAATGTAAATTTCTAATTTCAACCAAACATGCTAGAAATGCTCCAATTGAGCTAATTAGCTTATTGTGAGAATATTACAAACGTCTGACAAAACTGAAAAATGTAAATTTCCAATTTCAACCAAACATGCTAGAAATGCTCCAATTGAGCTAATTAGCTTATTGTGAGAATATTACAAACGTCTGACAAAACTGAAAAATGTAAATTTCTAATTTCAACTAAACATGCTAGAAATGCTCCAATTGAGCTAATTAGCTTATTGTGAGAATATTGCAATTGTCTGACAAAAGTGAAAAATGTAAATTTCCAATTTCAACCAAACATGCTAGAAATGCTCCAATTGAGCTAATTAGCTTATTGTGAGAATATTGCAATTGTCTGACAAAAGTGAGAAATGTAAATTTCCAATTTCAACCAAACATGCTAGAAATGCTCCAATTGAGCTAATTAGCTTATTGTGAGAATATTACAAAGGTCTGACAAAAGTGAAAAATGTAAATTTCCAATTTCAACTAAACATGCTAGAAATGCTCCAATTGAGCTAATTAGCTTATTGTGAGAATATTACAAACGTCTGACAAAACTGAAAAATGTAAATTTCCAATTTCAACCAAACATGCTAGAAATGCTCCAATTGAGCTAATTAGCTTATTGTGAGAATATTACAAACGTCTGACAAAACTGAAAAATATAATTTTCCAAATTCAACCAAACATGCTAGAAATGCTCCAATTGAGCTAATTAGCTTATTGTGAGAATATTACAAACGTCTGACAAAACTGATAAATGTAAATTTCCAATTTCAACCAAACATGCTAGAAATGCTCCAATTGAGCTAATTAGCTTATTGTGAGAATATTACAAACGTCTGACAAAACTGAAAAATGTAAATTTCCAATTTCAACCAAACATGCTAGAAATGCTCCAATTGAGCTAATTAGCTTATTGTGAGAATATTACAAACGTCTGACAAAACTGAAAAATGTAAATTTCCAATTTCAACCAAACATGCTAGAAATGCTCCAATTGAGCTAATTAGCTTATTGTGAGAATATTGCAATTGTCTGACAAAAGTGAGAAATGTAAATTTCCAATTTCAACCAAACATGCTAGAAATGCTCCAATTGAGCTAATTAGCTTATTGTGAGAATATTACAAAGGTCTGACAAAAGTGAAAAATGTAAATTTCCAATTTCAACTAAACATGCTAAAAATGCTCCAATTGAGCTAATTAGCTTATTGTGAGAATATTACAAACGTCTGACAAAACTGAAAAATGTAAATTTCCAATTTCAACCAAACATGCTAGAAATGCTCCAATTGAGCTAATTAGCTTATTGTGAGAATATTACAAACGTCTGACAAAACTGAAAAATATAATTTTCCAAATTCAACCAAACATGCTAGAAATGCTCCAATTGAGCTAATTAGCTTATTGTGAGAATATTACAAACGTCTGACAAAACTGATAAATGTAAATTTCCAATTTCAACCAAACATGCTAGAAATGCTCCAATTGAGCTAATTAGCTTATTGTGAGAATATTACAAACGTCTGACAAAACTGAAAAATGTAAATTTCCAATTTCAACCAAACATGCTAGAAATGCTCCAATTGAGCTAATTAGCTTATTGTGAGAATATTACAAACGTCTGACAAAACTGAAAAATGTAAATTTCCAATTTCAACCAAACATGCTAGAAATGCTCAAATTGCGCAAATAAGCCTACTGTAAGAATTTTATAAACGTCTGACAAAACTGAAAAATGTAAATTTCCAATTTCAACCAAACATGCTAGAAATGCTCCAATTGAGCTAATTAGCTTATTGGGAGAATATTGCAATTGTCTGACAAAAGTGAAAAATGCAAATTTCCAATTTCAACTAAACATGCTAGAAATGCTCCAATTGAGCTATTTAGCTTATTGTGAGAATATTACAAACGTCTGACAAAACTGAAAAATGTGAATTTCCAATTTCAACCAAACATGCTAGAAATGCTCCAATTGAGCTAATTAGCTTATTGTGAGAATATTGCAATTGTCTGACAAAACTGAAAAATGTAAATTTCCAATTTCAACCAAACATGCTAGAAATGCTCCAATTGAGCTAATTAGCTTATTGTGAGAATATTACAAACGTCTGACAAAACTGAAAAATGTAAATTTCCAATTTCAACTAAACATGCTAGAAATGCTCCAATTGAGCTAATTAGCTTATTGTGAGAATATTACAAACGTCTGACAAAACTGAAAGATGTAAATTTTCAATTTCAACCAAACATGCTAGAAATGCTCCAATTGAGCTAATTAGCTTATTGTGAGAATATTACAAACGTCTGACAAAACTGAAAAATGTAAATTTCCAATTTCAACCAAACATGCTAGAAATGCTCCATTTGAGCTAATTAGCTTTTTGTGAGAATATTACAAACGTCTGACAAAACTGATAAATGTAAATTTCCAATTTCAACAAAACATGCTAGAAATGCTCCAATTGAGCTAATTAGCTTATTGTGAGAATATTACAAACGTCTGACAAAACTGAAAAATGTAAATTTCCAATTTCAACCAAACATGCTAGAAATGCTCCAATTGAGCTAATTAGCTCATTGTGAGAATATTACAAACGTATGACAAAACTGAAAAATGTAAATTTCCAATTTCAACCAAACATGCTAGAAATGCTCCAATTGAGCTAATTAGCTTATTGTGAGAATATTGCAATTGTCTGACAAAAGTGAAAAATGTAAAGTTCCAATTTCAACCAAACATGCTAGAAATGCTCCAATTGAGCTAATTAGCTTATTGTGAGAATATTACAAACGTCTGACAAAACTGAAAAATGTAAATTTCCAATCTCAACCAAACATGCTAGAAATGCTCAAATTGCGCAAATAAGCCTACTGTAAGAATTTTATAAACGTCTGACAAAACTGAAAAATGTAAATTTCCAATTTCAACCAAACATGCTAGAAATGCTCCAATTGAGCTAATTAGCTTATTGTGAGAATATTACAAACGTCTGACAAAACTGAAAAATGTAAATTTCCAATTTCAACCAAACATGCTAGAAATGCTCCAATTGAGCTAATTAGCTCATTGTGAGAATATTACAAACGTATGACAAAACTGAAAAATGTAAATTTCCAATTTCAACCAAACATGCTAGAAATGCTCCAATTGAGCTAATTAGCTTATTGTGAGAATATTGCAATTGTCTGACAAAAGTGAAAAATGTAAAGTTCCAATTTCAACCAAACATGCTAGAAATGCTCCAATTGAGCTAATTAGCTTATTGTGAGAATATTACAAACGTCTGACAAAACTGAAAAATGTAAATTTCCAATTTCAACCAAACATGCTAGAAATGCTCCAATTGAGCTAATTAGCTTATTGTGAGAATATTACAAACGTCTGACAAAAGTGAAAAATGTAAATTTCCAATTTCAACCAAACATGCTAGAAATGCTCAAATTGAGCTAATTAGCTTATTGTGAGAATATTACAAACGTCTGACAAAACTGAAAAATGTAAATTTCTAATTTCAACTAAACATGCTAGAAATGCTCCAATTGAGCTAATTAGCTTATTGTGAGAATATTGCAATTGTCTGACAAAAGTGAAAAATGTAAATTTCCAATTTCAACCAAACATGCTAGAAATGTTCCAATTGAGCTAATTAGCTTATTGTGAGAATATTGCAATTGTCTGACAAAAGTGAGAAATGTAAATTTCCAATTTCAACCAAACATGCTAGAAATGCTCCAATTGAGCTAATTAGCTTATTGTGAGAATATTACAAAGGTCTGACAAAAGTGAAAAATGTAAATTTCCAATTTCAACTAAACATGCTAGAAATGCTCCAATTGAGCTAATTAGCTTATTGTGAGAATATTACAAACGTCTGACAAAACTGAAAAATGTAAATTTCCAATTTCAACCAAACATGCTAGAAATGCTCCAATTGAGCTAATTAGCTTATTGTGAGAATATTACAAACATCTGACAAAACTGAAAAATGTAAATTTCCAATTTCAACCAAACATGCTAGAAATGCTCCAATTGAGCTAATTAGCTTATTGTGAGAATATTACAAACGTCTGACAAAACTGAAAAATATAATTTTCCAAATTCAACCAAACATGCTAGAAATGCTCCAATTGAGCTAATTAGCTTATTGTGAGAATATTACAAACGTCTGACAAAACTGATAAATGTAAATTTCCAATTTCAACCAAACATGCTAGAAATGCTCCAATTGAGCTAATTAGCTTATTGTGAGAATATTACAAACGTCTGACAAAACTGAAAAATGTAAATTTCCAATTTCAACCAAACATGCTAGAAATGCTCCAATTGAGCTAATTAGCTTATTGTGAGAATATTACAAACGTCTGACAAAACTGAAAAATGTAAATTTCCAATTTCAACCAAACATGCTAGAAATGCTCAAATTGCGCAAATAAGCCTACTGTAAGAGTTTTATAAACGTCTGACAAAACTGAAAAATGTAAATTTCCAATTTCAACCAAACATGCTAGAAATGCTCCAATTGAGCTAATTAGCTTATTGGGAGAATATTGCAATTGTCTGACAAAAGTGAAAAATGCAATTTTCCAATTTCAACTAAACATGCTAGAAATGCTCCAATTGAGCTATTTAGCTTATTGTGAGAATATTACAAACGTCTGACAAAACTGAAAAATGTGAATTTCCAATTTCAACCAAACATGCTAGAAATGCTCCAATTGAGCTAATTAGCTTATTGTGAGAATATTGCAATTGTCTGACAAAACTGAAAAATGTAAATTTCCAATTTCAACCAAACATGCTAGAAATGCTCCAATTGAGCTAATTAGCTTATTGTGAGAATATTACAAACGTCTGACAAAACTGAAAAATGTAAATTTCCAATTTCAACTAAACATGCTAGAAATGCTCCAATTGAGCTAATTAGCTTATTGTGAGAATATTACAAACGTCTGACAAAACTGAAAAATGTAAATTTCCAATTTCAACCAAACATGCTAGAAATGCTCCAATTGAGCTAATTAGCTTATTGTGAGAATATTACAAACGTCTGACAAAACTGAAAAATGTAAATTTCCAATTTCAACCAAACATGCTAGAAATGCTCCAATTGAGCTAATTAGCTTATTGTGAGAATATTACAAACATCTGACAAAACTGAAAAATGTAAATTTCCAATTTCAACTAAACATGCTAGAAATGCTCCAATTGAGCTAATTAGCTTATTGTGAGAATATTACAAACGTCTGACAAAACTGAAAAATGTAAATTTCCAATTTCAACCAAACATGCTAGAAATGCTCCAATTGAGCTAATTAGCTTATTGTGAGAATATTACAAACATCTGACAAAACTGAAAAATGTAAATTTCCAATTTCAACCAAACATGCTAGAAATGCTCCAATTGAGCTAATTAGCTTATTGTGAGAATATTACAAACGTCTGACAAAACTGAAAAATGTAATTTTCCAAATTAAACCAAACATGCTAGAAATGCTCCAATTGAGCTAATTAGCTTATTGTGAGAATATTACAAACGTCTGACAAAACTGATAAATGTAAATTTCCAATTTCAACCAAACATGCTAGAAATGCTCCAATTGAGCTAATTAGCTTATTGTGAGAATATTACAAAGGTCTGACAAAACTGAAAAATGTAAATTTCCAATTTCAAACAAACATGCTAGAAATGCTCCAATTGAGCTAATTAGCTTAGTGTGAGAATATTACAAACGTCTGACAAAACTGAAAAATGTAAATTTCCAATTTCAACCAAACATGCTAGAAATGCTCCAATTGAGCTAATTAGCTTATTGTGAGAATATTACAAACGTCTGACAAAACTGAAAAATGTAAATTTCCAATCTCAACCAAACATGCTAGAAATGCTCCAATTGAACTAATTAGCCTATTGTGAGAATATTACAAACGTCTGACAAAACTGAAAAATGTAAATTTCCAATTTCAACCAAACATGCTAGAAATGCTCCAATTGACCTAATTAGCTTATTGTGAGAATATTACAAACGTCTGACAAAACTGAAAAATGTAAATTTCTAATTTCAACTAAACATGCTAGAAATGCTCCAATTGAGCTAATTAGCTTATTGTGAGAATATTGCAATTGTCTGACAAAAGTGAAAAATGTAAATTTCCAAATTCAACCAAACATGCTAGAAATGCTCCAATTGAGCTAATTAGCTTATTGTGAGAATATTGCAATTGTCTGACAAAAGTGAAAAATGTAAATTTCCAAATTCAACCAAACATGCTAGAAATGCTCCAATTGAGCTAATTAGCTTATTGTGAGAATATTACAAAGGTCTGACAAAAGTGAAAAATGTAAATTTCCAATTTCAACCAAACATGCTAGAAATGCTCCAATTGAGCTAATTAGCTTATTGTGAGAATATTACAAACGTCTGACAAAACTGAAAAATGTAAATTTCCAATTTTAACCAAACATGCTAGAAATGCTCCAATTGATCTAATTAGCTTATTGTGAGAATATTACAAACGTCTGACAAAACTGAAAAATGTAAATTTCCAATTTCAACCAAACATGCTAGAAATGCTCCAATTGAGCTAATTAGCTTATTGTGAGAATATTACAAACGTCTTACAAAACTGAAAAATGTAATTTTCCAATTTCAACCAAACATGCTAGAAATGCTCCAATTGAGCTAATTAGCTTATTGTGAGAATATTACAAACGTCTGACAAAACTGAAAAATGTAAATTTCCAATTTCAACCAAACATGCTAGAAATGCTCCAATTGAGCTAATTAGCTTATTGTGAGAATATTACAAACGTCTGACAAAAGTGAAAAATGTAAATTTCCAATTTCAACCAAACATGCTAGAAATGCTCCAACTGAGCTAATTAGCTTATTGTGAGAATATTACAAACGTCTGACAAAACTGAAAAATGTAAATTTCCAATTTCAACCAAACATGCTAGAAATGCTCCAATTGAGCTAATTAGCTTATTGTGAGAATATTACAAACGTCTGACAAAACTGAAAAATGTAAATTTCCAATTTCAACCAAACATGCTAGAAATGCTCAAATTGCGCAAATAAGCCTACTGTAAGAATTTTATAAACGTCTGACAAAACTGAAAAATGTAAATTTCTAATTTCAACCAAACATGCTAGAATTGCTCCAATTGAGCTAATTAGCTTATTGTGAGAATATTACAAACGTCTGACAAAACTGAAAAATGTAAATTTCCAATTTCAACCAAACATGCTAGAAATGCTCCAATTGAGCTAATTAGCTTATTGTGAGAATATTACAAACGTCTGACAAAACTGAAAAATGTAAATTTCTAATTTCAACTAAACATGCTAGAAATGCTCCAATTGAGCTAATTAGCTTATTGTGAGAATATTGCAATTGTCTGACAAAAGTGAAAAATGTAAATTTCCAATTTCAACCAAACATGCTAGAAATGCTCCAATTGAGCTAATTAGCTTATTGTGAGAATATTGCAATTGTCTGACAAAAGTGAAAAATGTAAATTTCCAATTTCAACCAAACATGCTAGAAATGCTCCAATTGAGCTAATTAGCTTATTGTGAGAATATTACAAAGGTCTGACAAAAGTGAAAAATGTAAATTTCCAATTTCAACTAAACATGCTAGAAATGCTCCAATTGAGCTAATTAGCTTATTGTGAGAATATTACAAACGTCTGACAAAACTGAAAAATGCAAATTTCCAATTTCAACCAAACATGCTAGAAATGCTCCAATTGAGCTAATTAGCTTACTGTGAGAATATTACAAACGTCTGACAAAACTGAAAAATGTAAATTTCCAATTTCAACCAAACATGCTAGAAATGCTCCAATTGAGCTAATTAGCTTATTGTGAGAATATTACAAACGTCTGACAAAACTGAAAAATGTAATTTTCCAAATTGAACCAAACATGCTAGAAATTCTCCAATTGAGCTAATTAGCTTATTGTGAGAATATTACAAACGTCTGACAAAACTGATAAATGTAAATTTCCAATTTCAACCAAACATGCTAGAAATGCTCCAATTGAGCTAATTAGCTTATTGTGAGAATATTACAAACGTCTGACAAAACTGAAAAATGTAAATTTCCAATTTCAACCAAACATGCTAGAAATGCTCCAATTGAGCTAATTAGCTTATTGTGAGAATATTACAAACGTCTGACAAAACTGAAAAATGTAAATTTCCAATTTCAACCAAACATGCTAGAAATGCTCCAATTGAGCTAATTAGCTTATTGTGAGAATATTACAAACGTCTGACAAAACTGAAAAATGTTAATTTCCAATTTCAACCAAACATGCTAGAAATGCTCAAATTGCGCAAATAAGCCTACTGTGAGAATTTTATAAACGTCTGACAAAACTGAAAAATGTAAATTTCCAATTTCAACCAAACATGCTAGAAATGCTCCAATTGAGCTAATTAGCTTATTGTGAGAATATTGCAATTGTCTGACAAAAGTGAAAAATGTAAATTTCCAATTTCAACCAAACATGCTAGAAATGCTCCAATTGAGCTAATTAGCTTATTGTGAGAATATTACAAAGGTCTGACAAAAGTGAAAAATGTAAATTTCCAATTTCAACTAAACATGCTAGAAATGCTCCAATTGAGCTAATTAGCTTATTGTGAGAATATTGCAATTGTCTGACAAAAGTGAAAAATGTAAATTTCCAATTTCAACCAAACATGCTAGAAATGCTCCAATTGAGCTAATTAGCTTATTGTGAGAATATTGCAATTGTCTGACAAAAGTGAAAAATGTAAATTTCCAATTTCAACCAAACATGCTAGAAATGCTCCAATTGAGCTAATTAGCTTATTGTGAGAATATTACAAAGGTCTGACAAAAGTGAAAAATGTAAATTTCCAATTTCAACTAAACATGCTAGAAATGCTCCAATTGAGCTAATTAGCTTATTGTGAGAATATTACAAACGTCTGACAAAACTGAAAAATGCAAATTTCCAATTTCAACCAAACATGCTAGAAATGCTCCAATTGAGCTAATTAGCTTACTGTGAGAATATTACAAACGTCTGACAAAACTGAAAAATGTAAATTTCCAATTTCAACCAAACATGCTAGAAATGCTCCAATTGAGCTAATTAGCTTATTGTGAGAATATTACAAAGGTCTGACAAAAGTGAAAAATGTAAATTTCCAATTTCAACTAAACATGCTAGAAATGCTCCAATTGAGCTAATTAGCTTATTGTGAGAATATTACAAACGTCTGACAAAACTGAAAAATGCAAATTTCCAATTTCAACCAAACATGCTAGAAATGCTCCAATTGAGCTAATTAGCTTACTGTGAGAATATTACAAACGTCTGACAAAACTGAAAAATGTAAATTTCCAATTTCAACCAAACATGCTAGAAATGCTCCAATTGAGCTAATTAGCTTATTGTGAGAATATTACAAACGTCTGACAAAACTGAAAAATGTAATTTTCCAAATTGAACCAAACATGCTAGAAATTCTCCAATTGAGCTAATTAGCTTATTGTGAGAATATTACAAACGTCTGACAAAACTGATAAATGTAAATTTCCAATTTCAACCAAACATGCTAGAAATGCTCCAATTGAGCTAATTAGCTTATTGTGAGAATATTACAAACGTCTGACAAAACTGAAAAATGTAAATTTCCAATTTCAACCAAACATGCTAGAAATGCTCCAATTGAGCTAATTAGCTTATTGTGAGAATATTACAAACGTCTGACAAAACTGAAAAATGTAAATTTCCAATTTCAACCAAACATGCTAGAAATGCTCCAATTGAGCTAATTAGCTTATTGTGAGAATATTACAAACGTCTGACAAAACTGAAAAATGTAAATTTCCAATTTCAACCAAACATGCTAGAAATGCTCAAATTGCGCAAATAAGCCTACTGTGAGAATTTTATAAACGTCTGACAAAACTGAAAAATGTAAATTTCCAATTTCAACCAAACATGCTAGAAATGCTCCAATTGAGCTAATTAGCTTATTGGGAGAATATTGCAATTGTCTGACAAAAGTGAAAAATGCAAATTTCCAATTTCAACTAAACATGCTAGAAATGCTCCAATTGAGCTATTTAGCTTATTGTGAGAATATTACAAACGTCTGACAAAACTGAAAAATGTGAATTTCCAATTTCAACCAAACATGCTAGAAATGCTCCAATTGAGCTAATTAGCTTATTGTGAGAATATTGCAATTGTCTGACAAAACTGAAAAATGTAAATTTCCAATTTCAACCAAACATGCTAGAAATGCTCCAATTGAGCTAATTAGCTTATTGTGAGAATATTACAAACGTCTGACAAAACTGAAAAATGTAAATTTCCAATTTCAACTAAACATGCTAGAAATGCTCCAATTGAGCTAATTAGCTTATTGTGAGAATATTACAAAGGTCTGACAAAAGTGAAAAATGTAAATTTCCAATTTTAACTAAACATGCTAGAAATGCTCCAATTGAGCTAATTAGCTTATTGTGAGAATATTACAAACGTCTGACAAAACTGAAAAATGCAAATTTCCAATTTCAACCAAACATGCTAGAAATGCTCCAATTGAGCTAATTAGCTTACTGTGAGAATATTACAAACGTCTGACAAAACTGAAAAATGTAAATTTCCAATTTCAACTAAACATGCTAGAAATGCTCCAAGTGAGCTAATTAGCTTATTGTGAGAATATTACAAACGTCTGACAAAACTGAAAAATGTAAATTTCCAATTTCAACCAAACATGCTAGAAATGCTCCAATTGAGCTAATTAGCTTATTGTGAGAATATTACAAACGTCTGACAAAAGTGAAAAATGTAAATTTCCAATTTCAACCAAACATGCTAGAAATGCTCAAATTGCGCATATAAGCCTACTGTAAGAATTTTACAAATGTCTGACAAAACTGAAAAATGTGAATTTCCAATTTCAACCAAACATGCTAGAAATGCTCCAATTGAGCTAATTAGCTTATTGTGAGAATATTGCAATTGTCTGACAAAAGTGAAAAATGTAAATTTCCAATTTCAACCAAACATGCTAGAAATGCTCCAATTGAGCTAATTAGCTTATTGTGAGAATATTGCAATTGTCTGACAAAAGTGAAAAATGTAAATTTCCAATTTCAACCAAACATGCTAGAAATGCTCCAATTGAGCTAATTAGCTTATTGTGAGAATATTACAAAGGTCTGACAAAAGTGAAAAATGTAAATTTCCAATTTCAACTAAACATGCTAGAAATGCTCCAATTGAGCTAATTAGCTTATTGTGAGAATATTACAAACGTCTGACAAAACTGAAAAATGCAAATTTCCAATTTCAACCAAACATGCTAGAAATGCTCCAATTGAGCTAATTAGCTTACTGTGAGAATATTACAAACGTCTGACAAAACTGAAAAATGTAAATTTCCAATTTCAACCAAACATGCTAGAAATGCTCCAATTGAGCTAATTAGCTTATTGTGAGAATATTACAAACGTCTGACAAAACTGAAAAATGTAATTTTCCAAATTGAACCAAACATGCTAGAAATTCTCCAATTGAGCTAATTAGCTTATTGTGAGAATATTACAAACGTCTGACAAAACTGAAAAATGTAAATTTCCAATTTCAACCAAACATGCTAGAAATGCTCCAATTGAGCTAATTAGCTTATTGTGAGAATATTACAAACGTCTGACAAAACTGAAAAATGTAAATTTCCAATTTCAACCAAACATGCTAGAAATGCTCCAATTGAGCTAATTAGCTTATTGTGAGAATATTACAAACGTCTGACAAAACTGAAAAATGTAAATTTCCAATTTCAACCAAACATGCTAGAAATGCTCCAATTGAGCTAATTAGCTTATTGTGAGAATATTACAAACGTCTGACAAAACTGAAAAATGTAAATTTCCAATTTCAACCAAACATGCTAGAAATGCTCAAATTGCGCAAATAAGCCTACTGTAAGAATTTTATAAACGTCTTACAAAACTGAAAAATGTAAATTTCCAATTTCAACCAAACATGCTAGAAATGCTCCAATTGAGCTAATTAGCTTATTGGGAGAATATTGCAATTGTCTGACAAAAGTGAAAAATGCAAATTTCCAATTTCAACTAAACATGCTAGAAATGCTCCAATTGAGCTATTTAGCTTATTGTGAGAATATTACAAACGTCTGACAAAACTGAAAAATGTGAATTTCCAATTTCAACCAAACATGCTAGAAATGCTCCAATTGAGCTAATTAGCTTATTGTGAGAATATTACAAACGTCTGACAAAACTGAAAAATGTAAATTTCCAATTTCAACTAAACATGCTAGAAATGCTCCAATTGAGCTAATTAGCTTATTGTGAGAATATTACAAACGTCTGACAAAACTGAAAAATGTAAATTTTCAATTTCAACCAAACATGCTAGAAATGCTCCAATTGAGCTAATTAGCTTATTGTGAGAATATTACAAACGTCTGACAAAACTGAAAAATGTAAATTTCCAATTTCAACCAAACATGCTAGAAATGCTCCATTTGAGCTAATTAGCTTTTTGTGAGAATATTACAAACGTCTGACAAAACTGATAAATGTAAATTTCTAATTTCAACCAAACATGCTAGAAATGCTCCAATTGAGCTAATTAGCTTATTGTGAGAATATTACAAACGTCTGACAAAACTGAAAAATGTAAATTTCCAATTTCAACCAAACATGCTAGAAATGCTCCAATTGAGCTAATTAGCTTATTGTGAGAATATTACAAACGTCTGACAAAACTGAAAAATGTAAATTTCTAATTTCAACTAAACATGCTAGAAATGCTCCAATTGAGCTAATTAGCTTATTGTGAGAATATTGCAATTGTCTGACAAAAGTGAAAAATGTAAATTTCCAATTTCAACCAAACATGCTAGAAATGCTCCAATTGAGCTAATTAGCTTATTGTGAGAATATTGCAATTGTCTGACAAAAGTGAGAAATGTAAATTTCCAATTTCAACCAAACATGCTAGAAATGCTCCAATTGAGCTAATTAGCTTATTGTGAGAATATTACAAAGGTCTGACAAAAGTGAAAAATGTAAATTTCCAATTTCAACTAAACATGCTAGAAATGCTCCAATTGAGCTAATTAGCTTATTGTGAGAATATTACAAACGTCTGACAAAACTGAAAAATGTAAATTTCCAATTTCAACCAAACATGCTAGAAATGCTCCAATTGAGCTAATTAGCTTATTGTGAGAATATTACAAACGTCTGACAAAACTGAAAAATATAATTTTCCAAATTCAACCAAACATGCTAGAAATGCTCCAATTGAGCTAATTAGCTTATTGTGAGAATATTACAAACGTCTGACAAAACTGATAAATGTAAATTTCCAATTTCAACCAAACATGCTAGAAATGCTCCAATTGAGCTAATTAGCTTATTGTGAGAATATTACAAACGTCTGACAAAACTGAAAAATGTAAATTTCCAATTTCAACCAAACATGCTAGAAATGCTCCAATTGAGCTAATTAGCTTATTGTGAGAATATTACAAACGTCTGACAAAACTGAAAAATGTAAATTTCCAATTTCAACCAAACATGCTAGAAATGCTCCAATTGAGCTAATTAGCTTATTGTGAGAATATTGCAATTGTCTGACAAAAGTGAGAAATGTAAATTTCCAATTTCAACCAAACATGCTAGAAATGCTCCAATTGAGCTAATTAGCTTATTGTGAGAATATTACAAAGGTCTGACAAAAGTGAAAAATGTAAATTTCCAATTTCAACTAAACATGCTAGAAATGCTCCAATTGAGCTAATTAGCTTATTGTGAGAATATTACAAACGTCTGACAAAACTGAAAAATGTAAATTTCCAATTTCAACCAAACATGCTAGAAATGCTCCAATTGAGCTAATTAGCTTATTGTGAGAATATTACAAACGTCTGACAAAACTGAAAAATATAATTTTCCAAATTCAACCAAACATGCTAGAAATGCTCCAATTGAGCTAATTAGCTTATTGTGAGAATATTACAAACGTCTGACAAAACTGATAAATGTAAATTTCCAATTTCAACCAAACATGCTAGAAATGCTCCAATTGAGCTAATTAGCTTATTGTGAGAATATTACAAACGTCTGACAAAACTGAAAAATGTAAATTTCCAATTTCAACCAAACATGCTAGAAATGCTCCAATTGAGCTAATTAGCTTATTGTGAGAATATTACAAACGTCTGACAAAACTGAAAAATGTAAATTTCCAATTTCAACCAAACATGCTAGAAATGCTCAAATTGCGCAAATAAGCCTACTGTAAGAATTTTATAAACGTCTGACAAAACTGAAAAATGTAAATTTCCAATTTCAACCAAACATGCTAGAAATGCTCCAATTGAGCTAATTAGCTTATTGGGAGAATATTGCAATTGTCTGACAAAAGTGAAAAATGCAAATTTCCAATTTCAACTAAACATGCTAGAAATGCTCCAATTGAGCTATTTAGCTTATTGTGAGAATATTACAAACGTCTGACAAAACTGAAAAATGTGAATTTCCAATTTCAACCAAACATGCTAGAAATGCTCCAATTGAGCTAATTAGCTTATTGTGAGAATATTGCAATTGTCTGACAAAACTGAAAAATGTAAATTTCCAATTTCAACCAAACATGCTAGAAATGCTCCAATTGAGCTAATTAGCTTATTGTGAGAATATTACAAACGTCTGACAAAACTGAAAAATGTAAATTTCCAATTTCAACTAAACATGCTAGAAATGCTCCAATTGAGCTAATTAGCTTATTGTGAGAATATTACAAACGTCTGACAAAACTGAAAGATGTAAATTTTCAATTTCAACCAAACATGCTAGAAATGCTCCAATTGAGCTAATTAGCTTATTGTGAGAATATTACAAACGTCTGACAAAACTGAAAAATGTAAATTTCCAATTTCAACCAAACATGCTAGAAATGCTCCATTTGAGCTAATTAGCTTTTTGTGAGAATATTACAAACGTCTGACAAAACTGATAAATGTAAATTTCCAAATTCAACAAAACATGCTAGAAATGCTCCAATTGAGCTAATTAGCTTATTGTGAGAATATTACAAACGTCTGACAAAACTGAAAAATGTAAATTTCCAATTTCAACCAAACATGCTAGAAATGCTCCAATTGAGCTAATTAGCTCATTGTGAGAATATTACAAACGTATGACAAAACTGAAAAATGTAAATTTCCAATTTCAACCAAACATGCTAGAAATGCTCCAATTGAGCTAATTAGCTTATTGTGAGAATATTGCAATTGTCTGACAAAAGTGAAAAATGTAAAGTTCCAATTTCAACCAAACATGCTAGAAATGCTCCAATTGAGCTAATTAGCTTATTGTGAGAATATTACAAACGTCTGACAAAACTGAAAAATGTAAATTTCCAATCTCAACCAAACATGCTAGAAATGCTCAAATTGCGCAAATAAGCCTACTGTAAGAATTTTATAAACGTCTGACAAAACTGAAAAATGTAAATTTCCAATTTCAACCAAACATGCTAGAAATGCTCCAATTGAGCTAATTAGCTTATTGTGAGAATATTACAAACGTCTGACAAAACTGAAAAATGTAAATTTCCAATTTCAACCAAACATGCTAGAAATGCTCCAATTGAGCTAATTAGCTCATTGTGAGAATATTACAAACGTATGACAAAACTGAAAAATGTAAATTTCCAATTTCAACCAAACATGCTAGAAATGCTCCAATTGAGCTAATTAGCTTATTGTGAGAATATTGCAATTGTCTGACAAAAGTGAAAAATGTAAAGTTCCAATTTCAACCAAACATGCTAGAAATGCTCCAATTGAGCTAATTAGCTTATTGTGAGAATATTACAAACGTCTGACAAAACTGAAAAATGTAAATTTCCAATTTCAACCAAACATGCTAGAAATGCTCCAATTGAGCTAATTAGCTTATTGTGAGAATATTACAAACGTCTGACAAAAGTGAAAAATGTAAATTTCCAATTTCAACCAAACATGCTAGAAATGCTCAAATTGAGCTAATTAGCTTATTGTGAGAATATTACAAACGTCTGACAAAACTGAAAAATGTAAATTTCTAATTTCAACTAAACATGCTAGAAATGCTCCAATTGAGCTAATTAGCTTATTGTGAGAATATTGCAATTGTCTGACAAAAGTGAAAAATGTAAATTTCCAATTTCAACCAAACATGCTAGAAATGTTCCAATTGAGCTAATTAGCTTATTGTGAGAATATTGCAATTGTCTGACAAAAGTGAGAAATGTAAATTTCCAATTTCAACCAAACATGCTAGAAATGCTCCAATTGAGCTAATTAGCTTATTGTGAGAATATTACAAAGGTCTGACAAAAGTGAAAAATGTAAATTTCCAATTTCAACTAAACATGCTAGAAATGCTCCAATTGAGCTAATTAGCTTATTGTGAGAATATTACAAACGTCTGACAAAACTGAAAAATGTAAATTTCCAATTTCAACCAAACATGCTAGAAATGCTCCAATTGAGCTAATTAGCTTATTGTGAGAATATTACAAACATCTGACAAAACTGAAAAATGTAAATTTCCAATTTCAACCAAACATGCTAGAAATGCTCCAATTGAGCTAATTAGCTTATTGTGAGAATATTACAAACGTCTGACAAAACTGAAAAATATAATTTTCCAAATTCAACCAAACATGCTAGAAATGCTCCAATTGAGCTAATTAGCTTATTGTGAGAATATTACAAACGTCTGACAAAACTGATAAATGTAAATTTCCAATTTCAACCAAACATGCTAGAAATGCTCCAATTGAGCTAATTAGCTTATTGTGAGAATATTACAAACGTCTGACAAAACTGAAAAATGTAAATTTCCAATTTCAACCAAACATGCTAGAAATGCTCCAATTGAGCTAATTAGCTTATTGTGAGAATATTACAAACGTCTGACAAAACTGAAAAATGTAAATTTCCAATTTCAACCAAACATGCTAGAAATGCTCAAATTGCGCAAATAAGCCTACTGTAAGAATTTTATAAACGTCTGACAAAACTGAAAAATGTAAATTTCCAATTTCAACCAAACATGCTAGAAATGCTCCAATTGAGCTAATTAGCTTATTGGGAGAATATTGCAATTGTCTGACAAAAGTGAAAAATGCAATTTTCCAATTTCAACTAAACATGCTAGAAATGCTCCAATTGAGCTATTTAGCTTATTGTGAGAATATTACAAACGTCTGACAAAACTGAAAAATGTGAATTTCCAATTTCAACCAAACATGCTAGAAATGCTCCAATTGAGCTAATTAGCTTATTGTGAGAATATTGCAATTGTCTGACAAAACTGAAAAATGTAAATTTCCAATTTCAACCAAACATGCTAGAAATGCTCCAATTGAGCTAATTAGCTTATTGTGAGAATATTACAAACGTCTGACAAAACTGAAAAATGTAAATTTCCAATTTCAACTAAACATGCTAGAAATGCTCCAATTGAGCTAATTAGCTTATTGTGAGAATATTACAAACGTCTGACAAAACTGAAAGATGTAAATTTTCAGTTTCAACCAAACATGCTAGAAATGCTCCAATTGAGCTAATTAGCTTATTGTGAGAATATTACAAACGTCTGACAAAACTGAAAAATGTAAATTTCCAATTTCAACCAAACATGCTAGAAATGCTCCATTTGAGCTAATTAGCTTTTTGTGAGAATATTACAAACGTCTGACAAAACTGATAAATGTAAATTTCCAATTTCAACAAAACATGCTAGAAATGCTCCAATTGAGCTAATTAGCTTATTGTGAGAATATTACAAACGTCTGACAAAACTGAAAAATGTAAATTTCCAATTTCAACCAAACATGCTAGAAATGCTCCAATTGAGCTAATTAGCTCATTGTGAGAATATTACAAACGTATGACAAAACTGAAGAATGTAAATTTCCAATTTCAACCAAACATGCTAGAAATGCTCCAATTGAGCTAATTAGCTTATTGTGAGAATATTGCAATTGTCTGACAAAAGTGAAAAATGTAAAGTTCCAATTTCAACCAAACATGCTAGAAATGCTCCAATTGAGCTAATTAGCTTATTGTGAGAATATTACAAACGTCTGACAAAACTGAAAAATGTAAATTTCCAATCTCAACCAAACATGCTAGAAATGCTCAAATTGCGCAAATAAGCCTACTGTAAGAATTTTATAAACGTCTGACAAAACTGAAAAATGTAAATTTCCAATTTCAACCAAACATGCTAGAAATGCTCCAATTGAGCTAATTAGCTTATTGTGAGAATATTACAAACGTCTGACAAAACTGAAAAATGTAAATTTCCAATTTCAACCAAACATGCTAGAAATGCTCCAATTGAGCTAATTAGCTCATTGTGAGAATATTACAAACGTATGACAAAACTGAAAAATGTAAATTTCCAATTTCAACCAAACATGCTAGAAATGCTCCAATTGAGCTAATTAGCTTATTGTGAGAATATTGCAATTGTCTGACAAAAGTGAAAAATGTAAAGTTCCAATTTCAACCAAACATGCTAGAAATGCTCCAATTGAGCTAATTAGCTTATTGTGAGAATATTACAAACGTCTGACAAAACTGAAAAATGTAAATTTCCAATTTCAACCAAACATGCTAGAAATGCTCCAATTGAGCTAATTAGCTTATTGTGAGAATATTACAAACGTCTGACAAAACTGAAAGATGTAAATTTTCAATTTCAACCAAACATGCTAGAAATGCTCCAATTGAGCTAATTAGCTTATTGTGAGAATATTACAAACGTCTGACAAAACTGAAAAATGTAAATTTCCAATTTCAACCAAACATGCTAGAAATGCTCCAATTGAGCTAATTAGCTCATTGTGAGAATATTACAAACGTATGACAAAAGTGAAAAATGTAAATTTCCAATTTCAACCAAACATGCTAGAAATGCTCCAATTGAGCTAATTAGCTTATTGTGAGAATATTGCAATTGTCTGACAAAAGTGAAAAATGTAAAGTTCCAATTTCAACCAAACATGCTAGAAATGCTCCAATTGAGCTAATTAGCTTATTGTGAGAATATTACAAACGTCTGACAAAACTGAAAAATGTAAATTTCCAATCTCAACCAAACATGCTAGAAATGCTCAAATTGCGCAAATAAGCCTACTGTAAGAATTTTATAAACGTCTGACAAAACTGAAAAATGTAAATTTCCAATTTCAACCAAACATGCTAGAAATGCTCCAATTGAGCTAATTAGCTTATTGTGAGAATATTACAAACGTCTGACAAAACTGAAAAATGTAAATTTCCAATTTCAACCAAACATGCTAGAAATGCTCCAATTGAGCTAATTAGCTCATTGTGAGAATATTACAAACGTCTGACAAAACTGAAAAATGTAAATTTCCAATTTCAACCAAACATGCTAGAAATGCTCCAATTGAGCTAATTAGCTTATTGTGAGAATATTGCAATTGTCTGACAAAAGTGAAAAATGTAAAGTTCCAATTTCAACCAAACATGCTAGAAATGCTCCAATTGAGCTAATTAGCTTATTGTGAGAATATTACAAACGTCTGACAAAACTGAAAAATGTAAATTTCCAATTTCAACCAAACATGCTAGAAATGCTCCAATTGAGCTAATTAGCTTATTGTGAGAATATTACAAACGTCTGACAAAAGTGAAAAATGTAAATTTCCAATTTCAACCAAACATGCTAGAAATGCTCAAATTGCGCATATAAGCCTACTGTAAGAATTTTACAAACGTCTGACAAAACTGAAAAATGTGAATTTCCAATTTCAACCAAACATGCTAGAAATGCTCGAATTGCGAAATAAGCCTACTGTAAGAATTTTACAAACGTTTGACAAAACTGAAAAATGTAAATTTTCAATTTCAACCAAACATGCTAGAAATGCTCCAATTGAGCTAATTAGCTTATTGTGAGAATATTGCAATTGTCTGACAAAAGTGAAAAATGTAAATTTCCAATTTCAACCAAACATGCTAGAAATGCTCCAATTGAGCTAATTAGCTTATTGTGAGAATATTACAAACGTCTGACAAAACTGAAAAATGTAAATTTCCAATTTCAACCAAACATGCTAGAAATGCTCCAATTGAGCTAATTAGCTTATTGTGAGAATATTACAAACGTCTGACAAAACTGAAAAATGTAAATTTCCAATTTCAACCAAACATGCTAGAAATGCTCCAATTGAGCTGATTAGCTTATTGTGAGAATATTACAAACGTCTGACAAAACTGAAAAATGTAAATTTCCAATTTCAACTAAACTTGCTAGAAATGCTCCAATTGAGCTAATTAGCTTATTGTGAGAATATTACAAACGTCTGACAAAACTGAAAAATGTAAATTTCCAATTTCAACCAAACATGCTAGAAATGCTCCATTTGAGCTAATTAGCTTTTTGTGAGAATATTACAAACGTCTGACAAAACTGATAAATGTAAATTTCTAATTTCAACCAAACATGCTAGAAATGCTCCAATTGAGCTAATTAGCTTATTGTGAGAATATTACAAACGTCTGACAAAACTGAAAAATGTAAATTTCCAATTTCAACCAAACATGCTAGAAATGCTCCAATTGAGCTAATTAGCTTATTGTGAGAATATTACAAACGTCTGACAAAACTGAAAAATGTAAATTTCTAATTTCAACTAAACATGCTAGAAATGCTCCAATTGAGCTAATTAGCTTATTGTGAGAATATTGCAATTGTCTGACAAAAGTGAAAAATGTAAATTTCCAATTTCAACCAAACATGCTAGAAATGTTCCAATTGAGCTAATTAGCTTATTGTGAGAATATTGCAATTGTCTGACAAAAGTGAGAAATGTAAATTTCCAATTTCAACCAAACATGCTAGAAATGCTCCAATTGAGCTAATTAGCTTATTGTGAGAATATTACAAAGGTCTGACAAAAGTGAAAAATGTAAATTTCCAATTTCAACTAAACATGCTAGAAATGCTCCAATTGAGCTAATTAGCTTATTGTGAGAATATTACAAACGTCTGACAAAACTGAAAAATGTAAATTTCCAATTTCAACCAAACATGCTAGAAATGCTCCAATTGAGCTAATTAGCTTATTGTGAGAATATTACAAACATCTGACAAAACTGAAAAATGTAAATTTCCAATTTCAACCAAACATGCTAGAAATGCTCCAATTGAGCTAATTAGCTTATTGTGAGAATATTACAAACGTCTGACAAAACTGAAAAATATAATTTTCCAAATTCAACCAAACATGCTAGAAATGCTCCAATTGAGCTAATTAGCTCATTGTGAGAATATTACAAACGTATGAAAAAACTGAAAAATGTAAATTTCCAATTTCAACCAAACATGCTAGAAATGCTCCAATTGAGCTAATTAGCTTATTGTGAGAATATTGCAATTGTCTGACAAAAGTGAAAAATGTAAAGTTCCAATTTCAACCAAACATGCTAGAAATGCTCCAATTGAGCTAATTAGCTTATTGTGAGAATATTACAAACGTCTGACAAAACTGAAAAATGTAAATTTCCAATTTCAACCAAACATGCTAGAAATGCTCCAATTGAGCTAATTAGCTTATTGTGAGAATATTACAAACGTCTGACAAAACTGAAAGATTTAAATTTTCAATTTCAACCAAACATGCTAGAAATGCTCCAATTGAGCTAATTAGCTTATTGTGAGAATATTACAAACGTCTGACAAAACTGAAAAATGTAAATTTCCAATTTCAACCAAACATGCTAGAAACGCTCCAATTGAGCTAATTAGCTCATTGTGAGAATATTACAAACGTATGACAAAACTGAAAAATGTAAATTTCCAATTTCAACCAAACATGCTAGAAATGCTCCAATTGAGCTAATTAGCTTATTGTGAGAATATTGCAATTGTCTGACAAAAGTGAAAAATGTAAAGTTCCAATTTCAACCAAACATGCTAGAAATGCTCCAATTGAGCTAATTAGCTTATTGTGAGAATATTACAAACGTCTGACAAAACTGAAAAATGTAAATTTCCAATCTCAACCAAACATGCTAGAAATGCTCAAATTGCGCAAATAAGCCTACTGTAAGAATTTTATAAACGTCTGACAAAACTGAAAAATGTAAATTTCCAATTTCAACCAAACATGCTAGAAATGCTCCAATTGAGCTAATTAGCTT
The DNA here is from genome assembly GCF_963576615.1 of Watersipora subatra. NCBI lineage: Eukaryota > Metazoa > Bryozoa > Gymnolaemata > Cheilostomatida > Watersiporidae > Watersipora > Watersipora subatra. The sequence goes on from NW_027045390.1 coordinate 748,967, forward strand.
ATTGTGAGAATATTACAAACGTCTGACAAAACTGAAAAATGTAAATTTCCAATTTCAACCAAACATGCTAGAAATGCTCCAATTGAGCTAATTAGCTCATTGTGAGAATATTACAAACGTATGACAAAACTGAAAAATGTAAATTTCCAATTTCAACCAAACATGCTAGAAATGCTCCAATTGAGCTAATTAGCTTATTGTGAGAATATTGCAATTGTCTGACAAAAGTGAAAAATGTAAAGTTCCAATTTCAACCAAACATGCTAGAAATGCTCCAATTGAGCTAATTAGCTTATTGTGAGAATATTACAAACGTCTGACAAAACTGAAAAATGTAAATTTCCAATTTCAACCAAACATGCTAGAAATGCTCCAATTGAGCTAATTAGCTTATTGTGAGAATATTACAAACGTCTGACAAAAGTGAAAAATGTAAATTTCCAATTTCAACCAAACATGCTAGAAATGCTCAAATTGCGCATATAAGCCTACTGTAAGAATTTTACAAACGTCTGACAAAACTGAAAAATGTGAATTTCCAATTTCAACCAAACATGCTAGAAATGCTCGAATTGCGAAATAAGCCTACTGTAAGAATTTTACAAACGTTTGACAAAACTGAAAAATGTAAATTTTCAATTTCAACCAAACATGCTAGAAATGCTCCAATTGAGCTAATTAGCTTATTGTGAGAATATTGCAGTTGTCTGACAAAAGTGAAAAATGTAAATTTCCAATTTCAACCAAACATGCTAGAAATGCTCCAATTGAGCTAATTAGCTTATTGTGAGAATATTACAAACGTCTGACAAAACTGAAAAATGTAAATTTCCAATTTCAACCAAACATTCTAGAAATGCTCCAATTGAGCTAATTAGCTTATTGTGAGAATATTACAAACGTCTGACAAAACTGAAAAATGTAAATTTCCAATTTCAACCAAACATGCTAGAAATGCTCCAATTGAGCTAATTAGCTTATTGTGAGAATATTACAAACGTCTGACAAAACTGAAAAATGTAAATTTCCAATTTCAACTAAACTTGCTAGAAATGCTCCAATTGAGCTAATTAGCTTATTGTGAGAATATTACAAACGTCTGACAAAACTGAAAAATGTAAATTTTCAATTTCAACCAAACATGCTAGAAATGCTCCAATTGAGCTAATTAGCTTATTGTGAGAATATTACAAACGTCTGACAAAACTGAAAAATGTAAATTTCCAATTTCAACCAAACATGCTAGAAATGCTCCATTTGAGCTAATTAGCTTTTTGTGAGAATATTACAAACGTCTGACAAAACTGATAAATGTAAATTTCTAATTTCAACCAAACATGCTAGAAATGCTCCAATTGAGCTAATTAGCTTATTGTGAGAATATTACAAACGTCTGACAAAACTGAAAAATGTAAATTTCCAATTTCAACCAAACATGCTAGAAATGCTCCAATTGAGCTAATTAGCTTATTGTGAGAATATTACAAACGTCTGACAAAACTGAAAAATGTAAATTTCCAATTTCAACCAAACATGCTAGAAATGCTCCAATTGAGCTAATTAGCTTATTGTGAGAATATTACAAACGTCTGACAAAACTGAAAAATGTAAATTTCCAATTTCAACCAAACATGCTAGAAATGCTCCATTTGAGCTAATTAGCTTTTTGTGAGAATATTACAAACGTCTGACAAAACTGATAAATGTAAATTTCCAATTTCAACCAAACATGCTAGAAATGCTCCAATTGAGCTAATTAGCTCATTGTGAGAATATTACAAACGTATGACAAAACTGAAAAATGTAAATTTCCAATTTCAACCAAACATGCTAGAAATGCTCCAATTGAGCTAATTAGCTTATTGTGAGAATATTGCAATTGTCTGACAAAAGTGAAAAATGTAAAGTTCCAATTTCAACCAAACATGCTAGAAATGCTCCAATTGAGCTAATTAGCTTATTGTGAGAATATTACAAACGTCTGACAAAACTGAAAAATGTAAATTTCCAATCTCAACCAAACATGCTAGAAATGCTCAAATTGCGCAAATAAGCCTACTGTAAGAATTTTATAAACGTCTGACAAAACTGAAAAATGTAAATTTCCAATTTCAACCAAACATGCTAGAAATGCTCCAATTGAGCTAATTAGCTTATTGTGAGAATATTACAAACGTCTGACAAAACTGAAAAATGTAAATTTCCAATTTCAACCAAACATGCTAGAAATGCTCCAATTGAGCTAATTAGCTCATTGTGAGAATATTACAAACGTATGACAAAACTGAAAAATGTAAATTTCCAATTTCAACCAAACATGCTAGAAATGCTCCAATTGAGCTAATTAGCTTATTGTGAGAATATTGCAATTGTCTGACAAAAGTGAAAAATGTAAAGTTCCAATTTCAACCAAACATGCTAGAAATGCTCCAATTGAGCTAATTAGCTTATTGTGAGAATATTACAAACGTCTGACAAAACTGAAAAATGTAAATTTCCAATTTCAACCAAACATGCTAGAAATGCTCCAATTGAGCTAATTAGCTTATTGTGAGAATATTACAAACGTCTGACAAAAGTGAAAAATGTAAATTTCCAATTTCAACCAAACATGCTAGAAATGCTCAAATTGAGCTAATTAGCTTATTGTGAGAATATTACAAACGTCTGACAAAACTGAAAAATGTAAATTTCTAATTTCAACTAAACATGCTAGAAATGCTCCAATTGAGCTAATTAGCTTATTGTGAGAATATTGCAATTGTCTGACAAAAGTGAAAAATGTAAATTTCCAATTTCAACCAAACATGCTAGAAATGTTCCAATTGAGCTAATTAGCTTATTGTGAGAATATTGCAATTGTCTGACAAAAGTGAGAAATGTAAATTTCCAATTTCAACCAAACATGCTAGAAATGCTCCAATTGAGCTAATTAGCTTATTGTGAGAATATTACAAAGGTCTGACAAAAGTGAAAAATGTAAATTTCCAATTTCAACTAAACATGCTAGAAATGCTCCAATTGAGCTAATTAGCTTATTGTGAGAATATTACAAACGTCTGACAAAACTGAAAAATGTAAATTTCCAATTTCAACCAAACATGCTAGAAATGCTCCAATTGAGCTAATTAGCTTATTGTGAGAATATTACAAACATCTGACAAAACTGAAAAATGTAAATTTCCAATTTCAACCAAACATGCTAGAAATGCTCCAATTGAGCTAATTAGCTTATTGTGAGAATATTACAAACGTCTGACAAAACTGAAAAATATAATTTTCCAAATTCAACCAAACATGCTAGAAATGCTCCAATTGAGCTAATTAGCTTATTGTGAGAATATTACAAACGTCTGACAAAACTGATAAATGTAAATTTCCAATTTCAACCAAACATGCTAGAAATGCTCCAATTGAGCTAATTAGCTTATTGTGAGAATATTACAAACGTCTGACAAAACTGAAAAATGTAAATTTCCAATTTCAACCAAACATGCTAGAAATGCTCCAATTGAGCTAATTAGCTTATTGTGAGAATATTACAAACGTCTGACAAAACTGAAAAATGTAAATTTCCAATTTCAACCAAACATGCTAGAAATGCTCAAATTGCGCAAATAAGCCTACTGTAAGAATTTTATAAACGTCTGACAAAACTGAAAAATGTAAATTTCCAATTTCAACCAAACATGCTAGAAATGCTCCAATTGAGCTAATTAGCTTATTGTGAGAATATTACAAACGTCTGACAAAACTGAAAAATGTAAATTTCCAATCTCAACCAAACATGCTAGAAATGCTCAAATTGCGCAAATAAGCCTACTGTAAGAATTTTATAAACGTCTGACAAAACTGAAAAATGTAAATTTCCAATTTCAACCAAACATGCTAGAAATGCTCCAATTGAGCTAATTAGCTTATTGTGAGAATATTACAAACGTCTGACAAAACTGAAAAATGTAAATTTCCAATCTCAACCAAACATGCTAGAAATGCTCAAATTGCGCAAATAAGCCTACTGTAAGAATTTTATAAACGTCTGACAAAACTGAAAAATGTAAATTTCCAATTTCAACCAAACATGCTAGAAATGCTCCAATTGAGCTAATTAGCTTATTGTGAGAATATTACAAACGTCTGACAAAACTGAAAAATGTAAATTTCCAATTTCAACCAAACATGCTAGAAATGCTCCAATTGAGCTAATTAGCTCATTGTGAGAATATTACAAACGTATGACAAAACTGAAAAATGTAAATTTCCAATTTCAACCAAACATGCTAGAAATGCTCCAATTGAGCTAATTAGCTTATTGTGAGAATATTGCAATTGTCTGACAAAAGTGAAAAATGTAAAGTTCCAATTTCAACCAAACATGCTAGAAATGCTCCAATTGAGCTAATTAGCTTATTGTGAGAATATTACAAACGTCTGACAAAACTGAAAAATGTAAATTTCCAATTTCAACCAAACATGCTAGAAATGCTCCAATTGAGCTAATTAGCTTATTGTGAGAATATTACAAACGTCTGACAAAAGTGAAAAATGTAAATTTCCAATTTCAACCAAACATGCTAGAAATGCTCAAATTGCGCATATAAGCCTACTGTAAGAATTTTACAAACGTCTGACAAAACTGAAAAATGTGAATTTCCAATTTCAACCAAACATGCTAGAAATGCTCGAATTGCGAAATAAGCCTACTGTAAGAATTTTACAAACGTTTGACAAAACTGAAAAATGTAAATTTTCAATTTCAACCAAACATGCTAGAAATGCTCCAATTGAGCTAATTAGCTTATTGTGAGAATATTGCAATTGTCTGACAAAAGTGAAAAATGTAAATTTCCAATTTCAACCAAACATGCTAGAAATGCTCCAATTGAGCTAATTAGCTTATTGTGAGAATATTACAAACGTCTGACAAAACTGAAAAATGTAAATTTCCAATTTCAACCAAACATTCTAGAAATGCTCCAATTGAGCTAATTAGCTTATTGTGAGAATATTACAAACGTCTGTCAAAACTGAAAAATGTAAATTTCCAATTTCAACCAAACATGCTAGAAATGCTCCAATTGAGCTAATTAGCTTATTGTGAGAATATTACAAACGTCTGACAAAACTGAAAAATGTAAGTTTCCAATTTCAACTAAACTTGCTAGAAATGCTCCAATTGAGCTAATTAGCTTATTGTGAGAATATTACAAACGTCTGACAAAACTGAAAAATGTAAATTTTCAATTTCAACCAAACATGCTAGAAATGCTCCAATTGAGCTAATTAGCTTATTGTGAGAATATTACAAACGTCTGACAAAACTGAAAAATGTAAATTTCCAATTTCAACCAAACATGCTAGAAATGCTCCATTTGAGCTAATTAGCTTTTTGTGAGAATATTACAAACGTCTGACAAAACTGATAAATGTAAATTTCTAATTTCAACCAAACATGCTAGAAATGCTCCAATTGAGCTAATTAGCTTATTGTGAGAATATTACAAACGTCTGACAAAACTGAAAAATGTAAATTTCCAATTTCAACCAAACATGCTAGAAATGCTCCAATTGAGCTAATTAGCTTATTGTGAGAATATTACAAACGTCTGACAAAACTGAAAAATGTAAATTTCCAATTTCAACCAAACATGCTAGAAATGCTCCAATTGAGCTAATTAGCTTATTGTGAGAATATTACAAACGTCTGACAAAACTGAAAAATGTAAATTTCCAATTTCAACCAAACATGCTAGAAATGCTCCATTTGAGCTAATTAGCTTTTTGTGAGAATATTACAAACGTCTGACAAAACTGATAAATGTAAATTTCCAATTTCAACAAAACATGCTAGAAATGCTCCAATTGAGCTAATTAGCTTATTGTGAGAATATTACAAACGTCTGACAAAACTGAAAAATGTAAATTTCCAATTTCAACCAAACATGCTAGAAATGCTCCAATTGAGCTAATTAGCTCATTGTGAGAATATTACAAACGTATGACAAAACTGAAAAATGTAAATTTCCAATTTCAACCAAACATGCTAGAAATGCTCCAATTGAGCTAATTAGCTTATTGTGAGAATATTGCAATTGTCTGACAAAAGTGAAAAATGTAAAGTTCCAATTTCAACCAAACATGCTAGAAATGCTCCAATTGAGCTAATTAGCTTATTGTGAGAATATTACAAACGTCTGACAAAACTGAAAAATGTAAATTTCCAATCTCAACCAAACATGCTAGAAATGCTCAAATTGCGCAAATAAGCCTACTGTAAGAATTTTATAAACGTCTGACAAAACTGAAAAATGTAAATTTCCAATTTCAACCAAACATGCTAGAAATGCTCCAATTGAGCTAATTAGCTTATTGTGAGAATATTACAAACGTCTGACAAAACTGAAAAATGTAAATTTCCAATTTCAACCAAACATGCTAGAAATGATCCAATTGAGCTAATTAGCTCATTGTGAGAATATTACAAACGTATGACAAAACTGAAAAATGTAAATTTCCAATTTCAACCAAACATGCTAGAAATGCTCCAATTGAGCTAATTAGCTTATTGTGAGAATATTGCAATTGTCTGACAAAAGTGAAAAATGTAAAGTTCCAATTTCAACCAAACATGCTAGAAATGCTCCAATTGAGCTAATTAGCTTATTGTGAGAATATTACAAACGTCTGACAAAACTGAAAAATGTAAATTTCCAATTTCAACCAAACATGCTAGAAATGCTCCAATTGAGCTAATTAGCTTATTGTGAGAATATTACAAACGTCTGACAAAAGTGAAAAATGTAAATTTCCAATTTCAACCAAACATGCTAGAAATGCTCAAATTGAGCTAATTAGCTTATTGTGAGAATATTACAAACGTCTGACAAAACTGAAAAATGTAAATTTCTAATTTCAACTAAACATGCTAGAAATGCTCCAATTGAGCTAATTAGCTTATTGTGAGAATATTGCAATTGTCTGACAAAAGTGAAAAATGTAAATTTCCAATTTCAACCAAACATGCTAGAAATGTTCCAATTGAGCTAATTAGCTTATTGTGAGAATATTGCAATTGTCTGACAAAAGTGAGAAATGTAAATTTCCAATTTCAACCAAACATGCTAGAAATGCTCCAATTGAGCTAATTAGCTTATTGTGAGAATATTACAAAGGTCTGACAAAAGTGAAAAATGTAAATTTCCAATTTCAACTAAACATGCTAGAAATGCTCCAATTGAGCTAATTAGCTTATTGTGAGAATATTACAAACGTCTGACAAAACTGAAAAATGTAAATTTCCAATTTCAACCAAACATGCTAGAAATGCTCCAATTGAGCTAATTAGCTTATTGTGAGAATATTACAAACATCTGACAAAACTGAAAAATGTAAATTTCCAATTTCAACCAAACATGCTAGAAATGCTCCAATTGAGCTAATTAGCTTATTGTGAGAATATTACAAACGTCTGACAAAACTGAAAAATATAATTTTCCAAATTCAACCAAACATGCTAGAAATGCTCCAATTGAGCTAATTAGCTTATTGTGAGAATATTACAAACGTCTGACAAAACTGATAAATGTAAATTTCCAATTTCAACCAAACATGCTAGAAATGCTCCAATTGAGCTAATTAGCTTATTGTGAGAATATTACAAACGTCTGACAAAACTGAAAAATGTAAATTTCCAATTTCAACCAAACATGCTAGAAATGCTCCAATTGAGCTAATTAGCTTATTGTGAGAATATTACAAACGTCTGACAAAACTGAAAAATGTAAATTTCCAATTTCAACCAAACATGCTAGAAATGCTCAAATTGCGCAAATAAGCCTACTGTAAGAATTTTATAAACGTCTGACAAAACTGAAAAATGTAAATTTCCAATTTCAACCAAACATGCTAGAAATGCTCCAATTGAGCTAATTAGCTTATTGGGAGAATATTGCAATTGTCTGACAAAAGTGAAAAATGCAATTTTCCAATTTCAACTAAACATGCTAGAAATGCTCCAATTGAGCTATTTAGCTTATTGTGAGAAAATTACAAACGTCTGACAAAACTGAAAAATGTGAATTTCCAATTTCAACCAAACATGCTAGAAATGCTCCAATTGAGCTAATTAGCTTATTGTGAGAATATTGCAATTGTCTGACAAAACTGAAAAATGTAAATTTCCAATTTCAACCAAACATGCTAGAAATGCTCCAATTGAGCTAATTAGCTTATTGTGAGAATATTACAAACGTCTGACAAAACTGAAAAATGTAAATTTCCAATTTCAACTAAACATGCTAGAAATGCTCCAATTGAGCTAATTAGCTTATTGTGAGAATATTACAAACGTCTGACAAAACTGAAAGATGTAAATTTTCAGTTTCAACCAAACATGCTAGAAATGCTCCAATTGAGCTAATTAGCTTATTGTGAGAATATTACAAACGTCTGACAAAACTGAAAAATGTAAATTTCCAATTTCAACCAAACATGCTAGAAATGCTCCATTTGAGCTAATTAGCTTTTTGTGAGAATATTACAAACGTCTGACAAAACTGATAAATGTAAATTTCCAATTTCAACAAAACATGCTAGAAATGCTCCAATTGAGCTAATTAGCTTATTGTGAGAATATTACAAACGTCTGACAAAACTGAAAAATGTAAATTTCCAATTTCAACCAAACATGCTAGAAATGCTCCAATTGAGCTAATTAGCTCATTGTGAGAATATTACAAACGTATGACAAAACTGAAAAATGTAAATTTCCAATTTCAACCAAACATGCTAGAAATGCTCCAATTGAGCTAATTAGCTTATTGTGAGAATATTGCAATTGTCTGACAAAAGTGAAAAATGTAAAGTTCCAATTTCAACCAAACATGCTAGAAATGCTCCAATTGAGCTAATTAGCTTATTGTGAGAATATTACAAACGTCTGACAAAACTGAAAAATGTAAATTTCCAATCTCAACCAAACATGCTAGAAATGCTCAAATTGCGCAAATAAGCCTACTGTAAGAATTTTATAAACGTCTGACAAAACTGAAAAATGTAAATTTCCAATTTCAACCAAACATGCTAGAAATGCTCCAATTGAGCTAATTAGCTTATTGTGAGAATATTACAAACGTCTGACAAAACTGAAAAATGTAAATTTCCAATTTCAACCAAACATGCTAGAAATGCTCCAATTGAGCTAATTAGCTCATTGTGAGAATATTACAAACGTATGACAAAACTGAAAAATGTAAATTTCCAATTTCAACCAAACATGCTAGAAATGCTCCAATTGAGCTAATTAGCTTATTGTGAGAATATTGCAATTGTCTGACAAAAGTGAAAAATGTAAAGTTCCAATTTCAACCAAACATGCTAGAAATGCTCCAATTGAGCTAATTAGCTTATTGTGAGAATATTACAAACGTCTGACAAAACTGAAAAATGTAAATTTCCAATTTCAACCAAACATGCTAGAAATGCTCCAATTGAGCTAATTAGCTTATTGTGAGAATATTACAAACGTCTGACAAAACTGAAAGATGTAAATTTTCAATTTCAACCAAACATGCTAGAAATGCTCCAATTGAGCTAATTAGCTTATTGTAAGAATTTTACAAACGTCTGACAAAACTGAAAAATGTGAATTTCCAATTTCAACCAAACATGCTAGAAATGCTCGAATTGCGAAATAAGCCTACTGTAAGAATTTTACAAACGTTTGACAAAACTGAAAAATGTAAATTTTCAATTTCAACCAAACATGCTAGAAATGCTCCAATTGAGCTAATTAGCTTATTGTGAGAATATTGCAATTGTCTGACAAAAGTGAAAAATGTAAATTTCCAATTTCAACCAAACATGCTAGAAATGCTCCAATTGAGCTAATTAGCTTATTGTGAGAATATTACAAACGTCTGACAAAACTGAAAAATGTAAATTTCCAATTTCAACCAAACATGCTAGAAATGCTCCAATTGAGCTAATTAGCTTATTGTGAGAATATTACAAACGTCTGACAAAAGTGAAAAATGTAAATTTCCAATTTCAACCAAACATGCTAGAAATGCTCAAATTGCGCATATAAGGCTACTGTAAAAATTTTACAAACGTCTGACAAAACTGAAAAATGTAAATTTCCAATTTCAACCAAACATGCTAGAAATGCTCCAATTGAGCTAATTAGGTTATTGTGAGAATATTACAAACGTCTGACAAAACTGAAAAATGTGAATTTCCAATTTCAACCAAACATGCTAGAAATGCTCGAATTGCGAAATAAGCCTACTGTAAGAATTTTACAAACGTTTGACAAAACTGAAAAATGTAAATTTCCAATTTCAACCAAACATGCTAGAAATGCTCCAATTGAGCTAATTAGCTTATTGTGAGAATATTGCAATTGTCTGACAAAAGTGAAAAATGTAAATTTCCAATTTCAACCAAACATGCTAGAAATGCTCCAATTGAGCTAATTAGCTTATTGTGAGAATATTACAAAGGTCTGACAAAACTGAAAAATGTAAATTTCCAATTTCAACCAAACATGCTAGAAATGCTCCAATTGAGCTAATTAGCTTATTGTGAGAATATTGCAATTGTCTGACAAAAGTGAAAAATGTAAATTTCCAATTTCAACCAAACATGCTAGAAATGCTCCAATTGAGCTAATTAGCTTATTGTGAGAATATTACAAAGGTCTGACAAAACTGAAAAATGTAAATTTCCAATTTCAACCAAACATGCTAGAAATGCTCCAATTGAGCTAATTAGCTTATTGTGAGAATATTGCAATTGTCTGACAAAAGTGAAAAATGTAAATTTCCAATTTCAACCAAACATGCTAGAAATGCTCCAATTGAGCTAATTAGCTTATTGAGAGAATATTACAAAGGTCTGACAAAACTGAAAAATGTAAATTTCCAATTTCAACCAAACATGCTAGAAATGCTCCAATTGAGCTAATTAGCTTATTGTGAGAATATTTCAAACGTCTGACAAAACTGAAAAATGTAAATTTCCAATTTCAACCAAACATGCTAGAAATGCTCCAATTGAGCTAATTAGCTTATTGTGAGAATATTACAAACGTCTGACAAAACTGAAAAATGTAAATTTCCATTTTCAACCAAACATGCTAGAAATGCTCCAATTGAGCTAATTAGCTTATTGTGAGAATATTACAAACGTCTGACAAAACTGAAAAATGTAAATTTCCAATTTCAACCAAACATGCTAGAAATGCTCCAATTGAGCTAATTAGCTTATTGTGAGAATATTGCAATTGTTTGACAAAAGTGAAAAATGTAAATTTCCAATTTCAACCAAACATGCTAGAAATGCTCTAATTGAGCTAATTAGCTTATTGTGAGAATATTACAAACGTCTGACCAAACTGAAAAATGTAAATTTCCAATTTCAACAAAACATGCTAGAAATGCTCCAATTGAGCTAATTAGCTTATTGTGAGAATATTACAAACGTCTGACAAAACTGAAAAATGTAAATTTCCAATTTCAACCAAACATGCTAGAAATGTTCCAATTGAGCTAATTAGCTTATTGTGAGAATATTACAAACCTCTGACAAAACTGAAAAATGTAAATTTCCAATCTCAACCAAACATGCTAGAAATGCTCCAATTGAGCTAATTAGCCTATTGTGAGAATATTACAAACGTCTGACAAAACTGAAAAATGTAAATTTCCAATTTCAACCAAACATGCTAGAAATACTCCAATTGAGCTAATTAGCTTATTGTGAGAATATTACAAACGTCTGACAAAACTGAAAAATGTAAATTTCCAATTTCAACCAAACATGCTAGAAATGCTCCAATTGAGCTAATTAGCTTATTGTGAGAATATTGCAATTGTCTGACTAAAGTGAAAAATGTAAATTTCCAATTTCAACCAAACATGCTAGAAATGCTCCAATTGAGCTAATTAGCTTATTGTGAGAATATTACAAAGGTCTGACAAAAGTGAAAAATGTAAATTTCCAATTTCAACCACACATGCTAGAAATGCTCCAATTGAGCTAATTAGCTTATTGTGAGAATATTACAAACGTCTGACAAAACTGAAAAATGTAAATTTCCAATTTTAACCAAACATGCTAGAAATGCTCCAATTGATCTAATTAGCTTATTGTGAGAATATTACAAACGTCTGACAAAACTGAAAAATGTAAATTTCCAATTTCAATCAAACATGCTAGAAATGCTCCAATTGAGCTAATTAGCTTATTGTGAGAATATTACAAACGTCTTACAAAACTGAAAAATGTAATTTTCCAATTTCAACCAAACATGCTAGAAATGCTCCAATTGAGCTAATTAGCTTATTGTGAGAATATTACAAACGTCTGACAAAAGTGAAAAATGTAAATTTCCAATTTCAACCAAACATGCTAGAAATGCTCCAATTGAGCTAATTAGCTTATTGTGAGAATATTGCAATTGTCTGACAAAAGTGAAAAATGTAAATTTCCAATTTCAACCAAACATGCTAGAAATGCTCCAATTGAGCTAATTAGCTTATTGTGAGAATATTGCAATTGTCTGACTAAAGTGAAAAATGTAAATTTCCAATTTCAACCAAACATGCTAGAAATGCTCCAATTGAGCTAATTAGCTTATTGTGAGAATATTACAAAGGTCTGACAAAAGTGAAAAATGTAAATTTCCAATTTCAACCACACATGCTAGAAATGCTCCAATTGAGCTAATTAGCTTATTGTGAGAATATTACAAACGTCTGACAAAACTGAAAAATGTAAATTTCCAATTTTAACCAAACATGCTAGAAATGCTCCAATTGATCTAATTAGCTTATTGTGAGAATATTACAAACGTCTGACAAAACTGAAAAATGTAAATTTCCAATTTCAATCAAACATGCTAGAAATGCTCCAATTGAGCTAATTAGCTTATTGTGAGAATATTACAAACGTCTTACAAAACTGAAAAATGTAATTTTCCAATTTCAACCAAACATGCTAGAAATGCTCCAATTGAGCTAATTAGCTTATTGTGAGAATATTACAAACGTCTGACAAAAGTGAAAAATGTAAATTTCCAATTTCAACCAAACATGCTAGAAATGCTCCAATTGAGCTAATTAGCTTATTGTGAGAATATTGCAATTGTCTGACAAAAGTGAAAAATGTAAACTTCCAATTTCAACCAAACATGCTAGAAATGCTCCAATTGAGCTAATTAGCTTATTGTGAGAATATTACAAACGTCTGATAAAACTGAAAAATGTAAATTTCCAATTTCAACCAAACATGCTAGAAATGCTCCAATTGAGCTAATTAGCTTATTGTGAGAATATTACAAACGTCTGACCAAACTGAAAAATGTAAACTTCCAATTTCAACCAAACATGCTAGAAATGCTCCAATTGAGCTAATTAGCTTATTGTGAGAATATTACAAACGTCTGACAAAACTGAAAAATGTAAATTTCCAATTTTAACCAAACATGCTAGAAATGTTCCAATTGAGCTAATTAGCTTATTGTGAGAATATTACAAACGTCTGACAAAAGTGAAAAATGTAATTTTGCAATTTCGACCAAACATGCTAGAAATGCTCCAATTGAGCTAATTAGCTTATTGTGAGAATATTACAAACGTCTGACAAAACTGAAAAATGTGAATTTCCAATTTCAACCAAACATGCTAGAAATGCTCCAATTGAGCTAATTAGCTTATTGTGAGAATATTACAAACGTCTGACAAAACTGAAAAATGTAAATTTCCAATTTCAACCAAACATGCTAGAAATGCTCCAATTGAGCTAATTAGCTTATTGTGAGAATATTACAAACGTCTGACAAAACTGAAAAATGTAAATTTCTAATTTCAACTAAACATGCTAGAAATGCTCCAATTGAGCTAATTAGCTTATTGTGAGAATATTGCAATTGTCTGACAAAAGTGAAAAATGTAAATTTCCAATTTCAACCAAACATGCTAGAAATGCTCCAATTGAGCTAATTAGCTTATTGTGAGAATATTGCAATTGTCTGACAAAAGTGAAAAATGTAAATTTCCAATTTCAACCAAACATGCTAGAAATGCTCCAATTGAGCTAATTAGCTTATTGTGAGAATATTACAAACGTCTGACAAAACTGAAAAATGTAAATTTCCAATTTCAACCAAACATGCTAGAAATGCTCCAATTGAGCTAATTAGCTTATTGTGAGAATATTACAAACGTCTGACAAAACTGAAAAATGTAAATTTCCAATTTCAACCAAACATGCTAGAAATGCTCCAATTGAGCTAATTAGCTTATTGTGAGAATATTGCAATTGTCTGACAAAACTGAAAAATGTAAATTTCCAATTTCAACCAAACATGCTAGAAATGCTCCAATTGAGCTAATTAGCTTATTGTGAGAATATTACAAACGTCTGACAAAACTGAAAAATGTAAATTTCCAATTTCAACTAAACATGCTAGAAATGCTCCAATTGAGCTAATTAGCTTATTGTGAGAATATTACAAACGTCTGACAAAACTGAAAGATGTAAATTTTCAATTTCAACCAAACATGCTAGAAATGCTCCAATTGAGCTAATTAGCTTATTGTGAGAATATTACAAACGTCTGACAAAACTGAAAAATGTAAATTTCCAATTTCAACCAAACATGCTAGAAATGCTCCATTTGAGCTAATTAGCTTTTTGTGAGAATATTACAAACGTCTGACAAAACTGATAAATGTAAATTTCCAATTTCAACCAAACATGCTAGAAATGCTCCAATTGAGCTAATTAGCTTATTGTGAGAATATTACAAACGTCTGACAAAACTGAAAAATGTAAATTTCCAATTTCAACCAAACATGCTAGAAATGCTCCAATTGAGCTAATTAGCTTATTGTGAGAATATTGCAATTGTCTGACAAAAGTGAAAAATGTAAATTTCCAATTTCAACCAAACATGCTAGAAATGCTCCAATTGAGCTAATTAGCTTATTGAGAGAATATTACAAACGTCTGACAAAACTGAAAAATGTAAATTTCCAATTTCAACCAAACATGCTAGAAATGCTCCAATTGAGCTAATTAGCTTATTGTGAGAATATTACAAACGTCTGACAAAACTGAAAAATGTAAATTTCCAATTTCAACCAAACATGCTAGAAATGCTCCAATTGAGCTAATTAGCTTATTGTGAGAATATTACAAACGTCTGACAAAACTGAAAAATGTAAATTTCCAATTTCAACCAAACATGCTAGAAATGCTCCAATTGAGCTAATTAGCTTATTGTGAGAATATTACAAACGTCTGACAAAAGTGAAAAATGTAAATTTCAATTTCAACCAAACATGCTAGAAATGCTCCAATTGAGCTAATTACCTTATTGTGAGAATATTACAAAGGTCTGACAAAAGTGAAAAATTTAAATTTCCAATTTCAACCAAACATGCTAGAAATGCTCCAATTGAGCTAATTAGCTTATTGTGAGAATATTACAAACGTCTGACAAAAGTGAAAAATGTAAATTTCAATTTCAACCAAACATGCTAGAAATGCTCCAATTGAGCTAATTACCTTATTGTGAGAATATTACAAAGGTCTGACAAAAGTGAAAAATTTAAATTTCCAATTTCAACCAAACATGCTAGAAATGCTCCAATTGAGCTAATTAGCTTATTGTGAGAATATTACAAACGTCTGACAAAACTGAAAAATGTAAATTTCCAATTTTAACCAAACATGCTAGAAATGCTCCAATTGATCTAATTAGCTTATTGTGAGAATATTACAAACGTCTGACAAAACTGAAAAATGTAAATTTCCAATTTCAACCAAACATGCTAGAAATGCTCCAATTGAGCTAATTAGCTTATTGTGAGAATATTACAAACGTCTGACAAAACTGAAAAATGTAAATTTCCAATTTCAACCAAACATGCTAGAAATGCTCCAATTGAGCTAATTAGCTTATTGTGAGAATATTACAAACGTCTGACAAAACTGAAAAATGTAAATTTCCAATTTCAACCAAACATGCTAGAAATGCTCCAATTGAGCTAATTAGCTTATTGTGAGAATATTACAAACGTCTGACAAAACTGAAAAATGTAAATTTCCAATTTCAACCAAACATGCTAGAAATGCTCCAATTGAGCTAATTAGCTTATTGTGAGAATATTACAAACGTCTGACAAAAGTGAAAAATGTAAATTTCCAATTTCAACCAAACATGCTAGAAATGCTCAGATTGCGCATACAAGCCTACTGTAAGAATTTTACAAACGTCTGACAAAACTGAAAAATGTAAATTTCCAATTTCAACCAAACATGCTAGAAATGCTCCAATTGAGCTAATTAGCTTATTGTGAGAATATTGCAATTGTCTGACAAAAGTGAAAAATGTAAATTTCCAATTTCAACCAAACATGCTAGAAATGCTCCAATTGAGCTAATTAGCTTATTGTGAGATTATTGCAATTGTTTGACAAAAGTGAAAAATGTAAATTTCCAATTTCAACCAAACATGCTAGAAATGCTCCAATTGAGCTAATTAGCTTATTGTGAGAATATTACAAACGTCTGACCAAACTGAAAAATGTAAATTTCCAATTTCAACAAAACATGCTGGAAATGCTCCAATTGAGCTAATTAGCTTATTGTGAGAATATTACAAACGTCTGACAAAACTGAAAAATGTAAATTTCCAATTTCAACCAAACATGCTAGAAATGTTCCAATTGAGCTAATTAGCTTATTGTGAAAATATTACAAACGTCTGACAAAAGTGAAAAATGTAATTTTCCAATTTCAACCAAACATGCTAGAAATGCTCCAATTGAGCTAATTAGCTTATTGTGAGAATATTGCAATTGTCTGACAAAAGTGAAAAATGTAAATTTCCAATATCAACTAAACATGCTAGAAATGCTCCAATTGAGCTAATTAGCTTATTGTGAGAATATTGCAATTGTCTGACAAAAGTGAAAAATGTAAATTTCCAATTTCAACCAAACATGCTAGAAATGCTCCAATTGAGCTAATTAGCTTATTGTGAGAATATTGCAATTGTCTGACAAAAGTGAAAAATGTAAATTTCCAATTTCAACCAAACATGCTAGAAATGCTCCAATTGAGCTAATTAGCTTATTGTGAGATTATTGCAATTGTTTGACAAAAGTGAAAAATGTAAATTTCCAATTTCAACCAAACATGCTAGAAATGCTCCAATTGAGCTAATTAGCTTATTGTGAGAATATTACAAACGTCTGACCAAACTGAAAAATGTAAATTTCCAATTTCAACAAAACATACTAGAAATGCTCCAATTGAGCTAATTAGCTTATTGTGAGAATATTACAAACGTCTGACAAAACTGAAAAATGTAAATTTCCAATTTCAACCAAACATGCTAGAAATGTTCCAATTGAGCTAATTAGCTTATTGTGAAAATATTACAAACGTCTGACAAAAGTGAAAAATGTAATTTTCCAATTTCAACCAAACATGCTAGAAATGCTCCAATTGAGCTAATTAGCTTATTGTGAGAATATTGCAATTGTCTGACAAAAGTGAAAAATGTAAATTTCCAATTTCAACTAAACATGCTAGAAATGCTCCAATTGAGCTAATTAGCTTATTGTGAGAATATTGCAATTGTCTGACAAAAGTGAAAAATGTAAATTTCCAATTTCAACCAAACATGCTAGAAATGCTCCAATTGAGCTAATTAGCTTATTGTGAGAATATTACAAACGTCTGACAAAACTGAAAAATGTAAATTTCCAATTTTAACCAAACATGCTAGAAATGCTCCAATTGATCTAATTAGCTTATTGTGAGAATATTACAAACGTCTGACAAAACTGAAAAATGTAAATTTCCAATTTCAATCAAACATGCTAGAAATGCTCCAATTGAGCTAATTAGCTTATTGTGAGAATATTACAAACGTCTTACAAAACTGAAAAATGTAAATTTCCAATTTCAACCAAACATGCTAGAAATGCTCCAATTGAGCTAATTAGCTTATTGTGAGAATATTACAAACGTCTGACAAAAGTGAAAAATGTAAATTTCCAATTTCAACCAAACATGCTAGAAATGCTCCAATTGAGCTAATTAGCTTATTGTGAGAATATTGCAATTGTCTGACAAAAGTGAAAAATGTAAACTTCCAATTTCAACCAAACATGCTAGAAATGCTCCAATTGAGCTAATTAGCTTATTGTGAGAATATTACAAACGTCTGATAAAACTGAAAAATGTAAATTTCCAATTTCAACCAAACATGCTAGAAATGCTCCAATTGAGCTAATTAGCTTATTGTGAGAATATTACAAACGTCTGACCAAACTGAAAAATGTAAATTTCCAATTTCAACCAAACATGCTAGAACTGCTCCAATTGAGCTAATTAGCTTATTGTGAGAATATTACAAACGTCTGACAAAACTGAAAAATGTAAATTTCCAATTTCAACCAAACATGCTAGAAATGTTCCAATTGAGCTAATTAGCTTATTGTGAGAATATTACAAACGTCTGACAAAAGTGAAAAATGTAATTTTGCAATTTCGACCAAACATGCTAGAAATGCTCCAATTGAGCTAATTAGCTTATTGTGAGAATATTACAAACGTCTGACAAAACTGAAAAATGTGAATTTCCAATTTCAACCAAACATGCTAGAAATGCTCCAATTGAGCTAATTAGCTTATTGTGAGAATATTACAAACGTCTGACAAAACTGAAAAATGTGAATTTCCAATTTCAACCAAACATGCTAGAAATGCTCCAATTGAGCTAATTAGCTTATTGTGAGAATATTACAAACGTCTGACAAAACTGAAAAATGTAAATTTCCAATTTCAACCAAACATGCTAGAAATGCTCCAATTGAGCTAATTAGCTTATTGTGAGAATATTGCAATTGTCTGACAAAAGTGAAAAATGTAAATTTCCAATTTCAACCAAACATGCTAGAAATGCTCAAATTGCGCATACAAGCCTACTGTAAGAATTTTACAAACGTCTGACAAAACTGAAAAATGTAAATTTCCAATTTCAACCAAACATGCTAGAAATGCTCCAATTGAGCTAATTAGCTTATTGTGAGAATATTGCAATTGTCTGACAAAAGTGAAAAATGTAAATTTCCAATTTCAACCAAACATGCTAGAAATGCTCCAATTGAGCTAATTAGCTTATTGTGAGATTATTGCAATTGTTTGACAAAAGTGAAAAATGTAAATTTCCAATTTCAACCAAACATGCTAGAAATGCTCCAATTGAGCTAATTAGCTTATTGTGAGAATATTACAAACGTCTGACCAAACTGAAAAATGTAAATTTCCAATTTCAACAAAACATGCTGGAAATGCTCCAATTGAGCTAATTAGCTTATTGTGAGAATATTACAAACGTCTGACAAAACTGAAAAATGTAAATTTCCAATTTCAACCAAACATGCTAGAAATGTTCCAATTGAGCTAATTAGCTTATTGTGAAAATATTACAAACGTCTGACAAAAGTGAAAAATGTAATTTTCCAATTTCAACCAAACATGCTAGAAATGCTCCAATTGAGCTAATTAGCTTATTGTGAGATTATTGCAATTGTCTGACAAAAGTGAAAAATGTAAATTTCCAATTTCAACTAAACATGCTAGAAATGCTCCAATTGAGCTAATTAGCTTATTGTGAGAATATTGCAATTGTCTGACAAAAGTGAAAAATGTAAATTTCCAATTTCAACCAAACATGCTAGAAATGCTCCAATTGAGCTAATTAGCTTATTGTGAGATTATTGCAATTGTTTGACAAAAGTGAAAAATGTAAATTTCCAATTTCAACAAAACATGATAGAAATGCTCCAATTGAGCTAATTAGCTTATTGTGAGAATATTACAAACGTCTGACAAAACTGAAAAATGTAAATTTCCAATTTCAACCAAACATGCTAGAAATGTTCCAATTGAGCTAATTAGCTTATTGTGAAAATATTACAAACGTCTGACAAAAGTGAAAAATGTAATTTTCCAATTTCAACCAAACATGCTAGAAATGCTCCAATTGAGCTAATTAGCTTATTGTGAGAATATTGCAATTGTCTGACAAAAGTGAAAAATGTAAATTTCCAATTTCAACTAAACATGCTAGAAATGCTCCAATTGAGCTAATTAGCTTGTTGTGAGAATATTGCAATTGTCTGACAAAAGTGAAAAATGTAAATTTCCAATTTCAACCAAACATGCTAGAAATGCTCCAATTGAGCTAATTAGCTTATTGTGAGATTATTGCAATTGTTTGACAAAAGTGAAAAATGTAAATTTCCAATTTCAACAAAACATGCTAGAAATGCTCCAATTGAGCTAATTAGCTTATTGTGAGAATATTACAAACGTCTGACAAAACTGAAAAATGTAAATTTCCAATTTCAACCAAACATGCTAGAAATGTTCCAATTGAGCTAATTAGCTTATTGTGAAAATATTACAAACGTCTGACAAAAGTGAAAAATGTAATTTTCCAATTTCAACCAAACATGCTAGAAATGCTCCAATTGAGCTAATTAGCTTATTGTGAGAATATTGCAATTGTCTGACAAAAGTGAAAAATGTAAATTTCCAATTTCAACTAAACATGCTAGAAATGCTCCAATTGAGCTAATTAGCTTATTGTGAGAATATTGCAATTGTCTGACAAAAGTGAAAAATGTAAATTTCCAATTTCAACCAAACATGCTAGAAATGCTCCAATTGAGCTAATTAGCTTATTGTGAGAATATTACAAACGTCTGACAAAACTGAAAAATGTAAATTTCCAATTTTAACCAAACATGCTAGAAATGCTCCAATTGATCTAATTAGCTTATTGTGAGAATATTACAAACGTCTGACAAAACTGAAAAATGTAAATTTCCAATTTCAATCAAACATGCTAGAAATGCTCCAATTGAGCTAATTAGCTTATTGTGAGAATATTACAAACGTCTTACAAAACTGAAAAATGTAAATTTCCAATTTCAACCAAACATGCTAGAAATGCTCCAATTGAGCTAATTAGCTTATTGTGAGAATATTACAAACGTCTGACAAAAGTGAAAAATGTAAATTTCCAATTTCAACCAAACATGCTAGAAATGCTCCAATTGAGCTAATTAGCTTATTGTGAGAATATTGCAATTGTCTGACAAAAGTGAAAAATGTAAACTTCCAATTTCAACCAAACATGCTAGAAATGCTCCAATTGAGCTAATTAGCTTATTGTGAGAATATTACAAACGTCTGATAAAACTGAAAAATGTAAATTTCCAATTTCAACCAAACATGCTAGAAATGCTCCAATTGAGCTAATTAGCTTATTGTGAGAATATTACAAACGTCTGACCAAACTGAAAAATGTAAATTTCCAATTTCAACCAAACATGCTAGAAATGCTCCAATTGAGCTAATTAGCTTATTGTGAGAATATTACAAACGTCTGACAAAACTGAAAAATGTAAATTTCCAATTTCAACCAAACATGCTAGAAATGTTCCAATTGAGCTAATTAGCTTATTGTGAGAATATTACAAACGTCTGACAAAAGTGAAAAATGTAAATTTCCAATTTCGACCAAACATGCTAGAAATGCTCCAATTGAGCTAATTAGCTTATTGTGAGAATATTACAAACGTCTGACAAAACTGAAAAATGTGAATTTCCAATTTCAACCAAACATGCTAGAAATGCTCCAATTGAGCTAATTAGCTTATTGTGAGAATATTACAAACGTCTGACAAAACTGAAAAATGTAAATTTCCAATTTCAACCAAACATGCTAGAAATGCTCCAATTGAGCTAATTAGCTTATTGTGAGAATATTACAAACGTCTGACCAAACTGAAAAATGTAAATTTCCAATTTCAACCAAACATGCTAGAAATGCTCCAATTGAGCTAATTAGCTTATTGTGAGAATATTACAAACGTCTGACAAAACTGAAAAATGTAAATTTCCAATTTCAACCAAACATGCTAGAAATGTTCCAATTGAGCTAATTAGCTTATTGTGAGAATATTACAAACGTCTGACAAAAGTGAAAAATGTAATTTTGCAATTTCGACCAAACATGCTAGAAATGCTCCAATTGAGCTAATTAGCTTATTGTGAGAATATTACAAACGTCTGACAAAACTGAAAAATGTGAATTTCCAATTTCAACCAAACATGCTAGAAATGCTCCAATTGAGCTAATTAGCTTATTGTGAGAATATTACAAACGTCTGACAAAACTGAAAAATGTGAATTTCCAATTTCAACCAAACATGCTAGAAATGCTCCAATTGAGCTAATTAGCTTATTGTGAGAATATTACAAACGTCTGACAAAACTGAAAAATGTAAATTTCCAATTTCAACCAAACATGCTAGAAATGCTCCAATTGAGCTAATTAGCTTATTGTGAGAATATTGCAATTGTCTGACAAAAGTGAAAAATGTAAATTTCCAATTTCAACCAAACATGCTAGAAATGCTCAAATTGCGCATACAAGCCTACTGTAAGAATTTTACAAACGTCTGACAAAACTGAAAAATGTAAATTTCCAATTTCAACCAAACATGCTAGAAATGCTCCAATTGAGCTAATTAGCTTATTGTGAGAATATTGCAATTGTCTGACAAAAGTGAAAAATGTAAATTTCCAATTTCAACCAAACATGCTAGAAATGCTCCAATTGAGCTAATTAGCTTATTGTGAGATTATTGCAATTGTTTGACAAAAGTGAAAAATGTAAATTTCCAATTTCAACCAAACATGCTAGAAATGCTCCAATTGAGCTAATTAGCTTATTGTGAGAATATTACAAACGTCTGACCAAACTGAAAAATGTAAATTTCCAATTTCAACAAAACATGCTGGAAATGCTCCAATTGAGCTAATTAGCTTATTGTGAGAATATTACAAACGTCTGACAAAACTGAAAAATGTAAATTTCCAATTTCAACCAAACATGCTAGAAATGTTCCAATTGAGCTAATTAGCTTATTGTGAAAATATTACAAACGTCTGACAAAAGTGAAAAATGTAATTTTCCAATTTCAACCAAACATGCTAGAAATGCTCCAATTGAGCTAATTAGCTTATTGTGAGATTATTGCAATTGTCTGACAAAAGTGAAAAATGTAAATTTCCAATTTCAACTAAACATGCTAGAAATGCTCCAATTGAGCTAATTAGCTTATTGTGAGAATATTGCAATTGTCTGACAAAAGTGAAAAATGTAAATTTCCAATTTCAACCAAACATGCTAGAAATGCTCCAATTGAGCTAATTAGCTTATTGTGAGATTATTGCAATTGTTTGACAAAAGTGAAAAATGTAAATTTCCAATTTCAACAAAACATGATAGAAATGCTCCAATTGAGCTAATTAGCTTATTGTGAGAATATTACAAACGTCTGACAAAACTGAAAAATGTAAATTTCCAATTTCAACCAAACATGCTAGAAATGTTCCAATTGAGCTAATTAGCTTATTGTGAAAATATTACAAGTGTCTGACAAAAGTGAAAAATGTAATTTTCCAATTTCAACCAAACATGCTAGAAATGCTGCAATTGAGCTAATTAGCTTATTGTGAGAATATTGCAATTGTCTGACAAAAGTGAAAAATGTAAATTTCCAATTTCAACTAAACATGCTAGAAATGCTCCAATTGAGCTAATTAGCTTATTGTGAGAATATTGCAATTGTCTGACAAAAGTGAAAAATGTAAATTTCCAATTTCAACCAAACATGCTAGAAATGCTCCAATTGAGCTAATTAGCTTATTGTGAGATTATTGCAATTGTTTGACAAAAGTGAAAAATGTAAATTTCCAATTTCAACAAAACATGCTAGAAATGCTCCAATTGAGCTAATTAGCTTATTGTGAGAATATTACAAACGTCTGACAAAACTGAAAAATGTAAATTTCCAATTTCAACCAAACATGCTAGAAATGTTCCAATTGAGCTAATTAGCTTATTGTGAAAATATTACAAACGTCTGACAAAAGTGAAAAATGAAATTTTCCAATTTCAACAAAACATGCTAGAAATGCTCCAATTGAGCTAATTAGCTTATTGTGAGAATATTGCAATTGTCTGACAAAAGTGAAAAATGTAAATTTCCAATTTCAACTAAACATGCTAGAAATGCTCCAATTGAGCTAATTAGCTTATTGTGAGAATATTGCAATTGTCTGACAAAAGTGAAAAATGTAAATTTCCAATTTCAACCAAACATGCTAGAAATGCTCCAATTGAGCTAATTAGCTTATTGTGAGAATATTACAAACGTCTGACAAAACTGAAAAATGTAAATTTCCAATTTTAACCAAACATGCTAGAAATGCTCCAATTGATCTAATTAGCTTATTGTGAGAATATTACAAACGTCTGACAAAACTGAAAAATGTAAATTTCCAATTTCAATCAAACATGCTAGAAATGCTCCAATTGAGCTAATTAGCTTATTGTGAGAATATTACAAACGTCTTACAAAACTGAAAAATGTAAATTTCCAATTTCAACCAAACATGCTAGAAATGCTCCAATTGAGCTAATTAGCTTATTGTGAGAATATTGCAATTGTCTGACAAAAGTGAAAAATGTAAACTTCCAATTTCAACCAAACATGCTAGAAATGCTCCAATTGAGCTAATTAGCTTATTGTGAGAATATTACAAACGTCTGATAAAACTGAAAAATGTAAATTTCCAATTTCAACCAAACATGCTAGAAATGCTCCAATTGAGCTAATTAGCTTATTGTGAGAATATTACAAACGTCTGACCAAACTGAAAAATGTAAATTTCCAATTTCAACCAAACATGCTAGAAATGTTCCAATTGAGCTAATTAGCTTATTGTGAGAATATTACAAACGTCTGACAAAAGTGAAAAATGTAATTTTGCAATTTCGACCAAACATGCTAGAAATGCTCCAATTGAGCTAATTAGCTTATTGTGAGAATATTACAAACGTCTGACAAAACTGAAAAATGTGAATTTCCAATTTCAACCAAACATGCTAGAAATGCTCCAATTGAGCTAATTAGCTTATTGTGAGAATATTACAAACGTCTGACAAAACTGAAAAATGTAAATTTCCAATTTCAACCAAACATGCTAGAAATGCTCCAATTGAGCTAATTAGCTTATTGTGAGAATATTACAAACGTCTGACAAAACTGAAAAATGTAAATTTCTAATTTCAACTAAACATGCTAGAAATGCTCCAATTGTGCTAATTAGCTTATTGTGAGAATATTGCAATTTTCTGACAAAAGTGAAAAATGTAAATTTCCAATTTCAACCAAACATGCTAGAAATGCTCCAATTGAGCTAATTAGCTTATTGTGAGAATATTGCAATTGTCTGACAAAAGTGAAAAATGTAAATTTCCAATTTCAACCAAACATGCTAGAAATGCTCCAATTAAGCTAATTAGCTTATTGTGAGAATATTACAAACGTCTGACAAAACTGAAAAATGTAAATTTCCAATTTCAACCAAACATGCTAGAAATGCTCAAATTGAGCTAATTAGCTTATTGTGAGAATATTACAAACGTCTGACAAAACTGAAAAATGTAAATTTCCAATTTCAACCAAACATGCTAGAAATGCTCCAATTGAGCTAATTAGCTTATTGTGAGAATATTGCAATTGTCTGACAAAACTGAAAAATGTAAATTTCCAATTTCAACCAAACATGCTAGAAATGCTCCAATTGAGCTAATTAGCTTATTGTGAGAATATTACAAACGTCTGACAAAACTGAAAAATGTAAATTTCCAATTTCAACTAAACATGCTAGAAATGCTCCAATTGCGCATACAAGCCTACTGTAAGAATTTTACAAACGTCTGACAAAACTGAAAAATGTAAATTTCCAATTTCAACCAAACATGCTAGAAATGCTCCAATTGAGCTAATTAGCTTATTGTGAGAATATTGCAATTGTCTGACAAAAGTGAAAAATGTAAATTTCCAATTTCAACCAAACATGCTAGAAATGCTCCAATTGAGCTAATTAGCTTATTGTGAGATTATTGCAATTGTTTGACAAAAGTGAAAAATGTAAATTTCCAATTTCAACCAAACATGCTAGAAATGCTCCAATTGAGCTAATTAGCTTATTGTGAGAATATTACAAACGTCTGACCAAACTGAAAAATGTAAATTTCCAATTTCAACAAAACATGCTGGAAATGCTCCAATTGAGCTAATTAGCTTATTGTGAGAATATTACAAACGTCTGACAAAACTGAAAAATGTAAATTTCCAATTTCAACCAAACATGCTAGAAATGTTCCAATTGAGCTAATTAGCTTATTGTGAAAATATTACAAACGTCTGACAAAAGTGAAAAATGTAATTTTCCAATTTCAACCAAACATGCTAGAAATGCTCCAATTGAGCTAATTAGCTTATTGTGAGAATATTGCAATTGTCTGACAAAAGTGAAAAATGTAAATTTCCAATTTCAACTAAACATGCTAGAAATGCTCCAATTGAGCTAATTAGCTTATTGTGAGAATATTGCAATTGTCTGACAAAAGTGAAAAATGTAAATTTCCAATTTCAACCAAACATGCTAGAAATGCTCCAATTGAGCTAATTAGCTTATTGTGAGATTATTGCAATTGTTTGACAAAAGTGAAAAATGTAAATTTCCAATTTCAACCAAACATGCTAGAAATGCTCCAATTGAGCTAATTAGCTTATTGTGAGAATATTACAAACGTCTGACCAAACTGAAAAATGTAAATTTCCAATTTCAACAAAACATGCTAGAAATGCTCCAATTGAGCTAATTAGCTTATTGTGAGAATATTACAAACGTCTGACAAAACTGAAAAATGTAAATTTCCAATTTCAACCAAACATGCTAGAAATGTTCCAATTGAGCTAATTAGCTTATTGTGAAAATATTACAAACGTCTGACAAAAGTGAAAAATGTAATTTTCCAATTTCAACCAAACATGCTAGAAATGCTCCAATTGAGCTAATTAGCTTATTGTGAGAATATTGCAATTGTCTGACAAAAGTGAAAAATGTAAATTTCCAATTTCAACTAAACATGCTAGAAATGCTCCAATTGAGCTAATTAGCTTATTGTGAGAATATTGCAATTGTCTGACAAAAGTGAAAAATGTAAATTTCCAATTTCAACCAAACATGCTAGAAATGCTCCAATTGAGCTAATTAGCTTATTGTGAGAATATTACAAACGTCTGACAAAACTGAAAAATGTAAATTTCCAATTTCAACCAAACATGCTAGAAATGCTCCAATTGATCTAATTAGCTTATTGTGAGAATATTACAAACGTCTGACAAAACTGAAAAATGTAAATTTCCAATTTCAATCAAACATGCTAGAAATGCTCCAATTGAGCTAATTAGCTTATTGTGAGAATATTACAAACGTCTTACAAAACTGAAAAATGTAAATTTCCAATTTCAACCAAACATGCTAGAAATGCTCCAATTGAGCTAATTAGCTTATTGTGAGAATATTACAAACGTCTGACAAAAGTGAAAAATGTAAATTTCCAATTTCAACCAAACATGCTAGAAATGCTCCAATTGAGCTAATTAGCTTATTGTGAGAATATTGCAATTGTCTGACAAAAGTGAAAAATGTAAACTTCCAATTTCAACCAAACATGCTAGAAATGCTCCAATTGAGCTAATTAGCTTATTGTGAGAATATTACAAACGTCTGATAAAACTGAAAAATGTAAATTTCCAATTTCAACCAAACATGCTAGAAATGCTCCAATTGAGCTAATTAGCTTATTGTGAGAATATTACAAACGTCTGACCAAACTGAAAAATGTAAATTTCCAATTTCAACCAAACATGCTAGAAATGCTCCAATTGAGCTAATTAGCTTATTGTGAGAATATTACAAACGTCTGACAAAACTGAAAAATGTAAATTTCCAATTTCAACCAAACATGCTAGAAATGTTCCAATTGAGCTAATTAGCTTATTGTGAGAATATTACAAACGTCTGACAAAAGTGAAAAATGTAATTTTGCAATTTCGACCAAACATGCTAGAAATGCTCCAATTGAGCTAATTAGCTTATTGTGAGAATATTACAAACGTCTGACAAAACTGAAAAATGTGAATTTCCAATTTCAACCAAACATGCTAGAAATGCTCCAATTGAGCTAATTAGCTTATTGTGAGAATATTACAAACGTCTGACAAAACTGAAAAATGTAAATTTCCAATTTCAACCAAACATGCTAGAAATGCTCCAATTGAGCTAATTAGCTTATTGTGAGAATATTACAAACGTCTGACAAAACTGAAAAATGTAAATTTCTAATTTCAACTAAACATGCTAGAAATGCTCCAATTGTGCTAATTAGCTTATTGTGAGAATATTGCAATTGTCTGACAAAAGTGAAAAATGTAAATTTCCAATTTCAACCAAACATGCTAGAAATGCTCCAATTGAGCTAATTAGCTTATTGTGAGAATATTGCAATTGTCTGACAAAAGTGAAAAATGTAAATTTCCAATTTCAACCAAACATGCTAGAAATGCTCCAATTGAGCTAATTAGCTTATTGTGAGAATATTACAAACGTCTGACAAAACTGAAAAATGTAAATTTCCAATTTCAACCAAACATGCTAGAAATGCTCCAATTGAGCTAATTAGCTTATTGTGAGAATATTACAAACGTCTGACAAAACTGAAAAATGTAAATTTCCAATTTCAACCAAACATGCTAGAAATGCTCCAATTGAGCTAATTAGCTTATTGTGAGAATATTGCAATTGTCTGACAAAACTGAAAAATGTAAATTTCCAATTTCAACCAAACATGCTAGAAATGCTCCAATTGAGCTAATTAGCTTATTGTGAGAATATTACAAACGTCTGACAAAACTGAAAAATGTAAATTTCCAATTTCAACTAAACATGCTAGAAATGCTCCAATTGCGCATACAAGCCTACTGTAAGAATTTTACAAACGTCTGACAAAACTGAAAAATGTAAATTTCCAATTTCAACCAAACATGCTAGAAATGCTCCAATTGAGCTAATTAGCTTATTGTGAGAATATTGCAATTGTCTGACAAAAGTGAAAAATGTAAATTTCCAATTTCAACCAAACATGCTAGAAATGCTCCAATTGAGCTAATTAGCTTATTGTGAGATTATTGCAATTGTTTGACAAAAGTGAAAAATGTAAATTTCCAATTTCAACCAAACATGCTAGAAATGCTCCAATTGAGCTAATTAGCTTATTGTGAGAATATTACAAACGTCTGACCAAACTGAAAAATGTAAATTTCCAATTTCAACAAAACATGCTGGAAATGCTCCAATTGAGCTAATTAGCTTATTGTGAGAATATTACAAACGTCTGACAAAACTGAAAAATGTAAATTTCCAATTTCAACCAAACATGCTAGAAATGTTCCAATTGAGCTAATTAGCTTATTGTGAAAATATTACAAACGTCTGACAAAAGTGAAAAATGTAATTTTCCAATTTCAACCAAACATGCTAGAAATGCTCCAATTGAGCTAATTAGCTTATTGTGAGAATATTGCAATTGTCTGACAAAAGTGAAAAATGTAAATTTCCAATTTCAACTAAACATGCTAGAAATGCTCCAATTGAGCTAATTAGCTTATTGTGAGAATATTGCAATTGTCTGACAAAAGTGAAAAATGTAAATTTCCAATTTCAACCAAACATGCTAGAAATGCTCCAATTGAGCTAATTAGCTTATTGTGAGATTATTGCAATTGTTTGACAAAAGTGAAAAATGTAAATTTCCAATTTCAACCAAACATGCTAGAAATGCTCCAATTGAGCTAATTAGCTTATTGTGAGAATATTACAAACGTCTGACCAAACTGAAAAATGTAAATTTCCAATTTCAACAAAACATGCTAGAAATGCTCCAATTGAGCTAATTAGCTTATTGTGAGAATATTACAAACGTCTGACAAAACTGAAAAATGTAAATTTCCAATTTCAACCAAACATGCTAGAAATGTTCCAATTGAGCTAATTAGCTTATTGTGAAAATATTACAAACGTCTGACAAAAGTGAAAAATGTAATTTTCCAATTTCAACCAAACATGCTAGAAATGCTCCAATTGAGCTAATTAGCTTATTGTGAGAATATTGCAATTGTCTGACAAAAGTGAAAAATGTAAATTTCCAATTTCAACTAAACATGCTAGAAATGCTCCAATTGAGCTAATTAGCTTATTGTGAGAATATTGCAATTGTCTGACAAAAGTGAAAAATGTAAATTTCCAATTTCAACCAAACATGCTAGAAATGCTCCAATTGAGCTAATTAGCTTATTGTGAGAATATTACAAACGTCTGACAAAACTGAAAAATGTAAATTTCCAATTTTAACCAAACATGCTAGAAATGCTCCAATTGATCTAATTAGCTTATTGTGAGAATATTACAAACGTCTGACAAAACTGAAAAATGTAAATTTCCAATTTCAATCAAACATGCTAGAAATGCTCCAATTGAGCTAATTAGCTTATTGTGAGAATATTACAAACGTCTTACAAAACTGAAAAATGTAAATTTCCAATTTCAACCAAACATGCTAGAAATGCTCCAATTGAGCTAATTAGCTTATTGTGAGAATATTACAAACGTCTGACAAAAGTGAAAAATGTAAATTTCCAATTTCAACCAAACATGCTAGAAATGCTCCAATTGAGCTAATTAGCTTATTGTGAGAATATTGCAATTGTCTGACAAAAGTGAAAAATGTAAATTTCCAATTTCAACCAAACATGCTAGAAATGCTCCAATTGAGCTAATTAGCTTATTGTGAGAATATTACAAACGTCTGATAAAACTGAAAAATGTAAATTTCCAATTTCAACCAAACATGCTAGAAATGCTCCAATTGAGCTAATTAGCTTATTGTGAGAATATTACAAACGTCTGACAAAACTGAAAAATGTAAATTTCCAATTTCAACCAAACATGCTAGAAATGCTCCAATTGATCTAATTAGCTTATTGTGAGAATATTACAAACGTCTGACAAAACTGAAAAATGTAAATTTCCAATTTCAATCAAACATGCTAGAAATGCTCCAATTGAGCTAATTAGCTTATTGTGAGAATATTACAAACGTCTTACAAAACTGAAAAATGTAAATTTCCAATTTCAACCAAACATGCTAGAAATGCTCCAATTGAGCTAATTAGCTTATTGTGAGAATATTACAAACGTCTGACAAAAGTGAAAAATGTAAATTTCCAATTTCAACCAAACATGCTAGAAATGCTCCAATTGAGCTAATTAGCTTATTGTGAGAATATTGCAATTGTCTGACAAAAGTGAAAAATGTAAACTTCCAATTTCAACCAAACATGCTAGAAATGCTCCAATTGAGCTAATTAGCTTATTGTGAGAATATTACAAACGTCTGATAAAACTGAAAAATGTAAATTTCCAATTTCAACCAAACATGCTAGAAATGCTCCAATTGAGCTAATTAGCTTATTGTGAGAATATTACAAACGTCTGACCAAACTGAAAAATGTAAATTTCCAATTTCAACCAAACATGCTAGAAATGCTCCAATTGAGCTAATTAGCTTATTGTGAGAATATTACAAACGTCTGACAAAACTGAAAAATGTAAATTTCCAATTTCAACCAAACATGCTAGAAATGTTCCAATTGAGCTAATTAGCTTATTGTGAGAATATTACAAACGTCTGACAAAAGTGAAAAATGTAATTTTGCAATTTCGACCAAACATGCTAGAAATGCTCCAATTGAGCTAATTAGCTTATTGTGAGAATATTACAAACGTCTGACAAAACTGAAAAATGTGAATTTCCAATTTCAACCAAACATGCTAGAAATGCTCCAATTGAGCTAATTAGCTTATTGTGAGAATATTACAAACGTCTGACAAAACTGAAAAATGTAAATTTCCAATTTCAACCAAACATGCTAGAAATGCTCCAATTGAGCTAATTAGCTTATTGTGAGAATATTACAAACGTCTGACAAAACTGAAAAATGTAAATTTCTAATTTCAACTAAACATGCTAGAAATGCTCCAATTGTGCTAATTAGCTTATTGTGAGAATATTGCAATTGTCTGACAAAAGTGAAAAATGTAAATTTCCAATTTCAACCAAACATGCTAGAAATGCTCCAATTGAGCTAATTAGCTTATTGTGAGAATATTGCAATTGTCTGACAAAAGTGAAAAATGTAAATTTCCAATTTCAACCAAACATGCTAGAAATGCTCCAATTGAGCTAATTAGCTTATTGTGAGAATATTACAAACGTCTGACAAAACTGAAAAATGTAAATTTCCAATTTCAACCAAACATGCTAGAAATGCTCCAATTGAGCTAATTAGCTTATTGTGAGAATATTACAAACGTCTGACAAAACTGAAAAATGTAAATTTCCAATTTCAACCAAACATGCTAGAAATGCTCCAATTGAGCTAATTAGCTTATTGTGAGAATATTGCAATTGTCTGACAAAACTGAAAAATGTAAATTTCCAATTTCAACCAAACATGCTAGAAATGCTCCAATTGAGCTAATTAGCTTATTGTGAGAATATTACAAACGTCTGACAAAACTGAAAAATGTAAATTTCCAATTTCAACTAAACATGCTAGAAATGCTCCAATTGCGCATACAAGCCTACTGTAAGAATTTTACAAACGTCTGACAAAACTGAAAAATGTAAATTTCCAATTTCAACCAAACATGCTAGAAATGCTCCAATTGAGCTAATTAGCTTATTGTGAGAATATTGCAATTGTCTGACAAAAGTGAAAAATGTAAATTTCCAATTTCAACCAAACATGCTAGAAATGCTCCAATTGAGCTAATTAGCTTATTGTGAGATTATTGCAATTGTTTGACAAAAGTGAAAAATGTAAATTCCAATTTCAACCAAACATGCTAGAAATGCTCCAATTGAGCTAATTAGCTTATTGTGAGAATATTACAAACGTCTGACCAAACTGAAAAATGTAAATTTCCAATTTCAACAAAACATGCTGGAAATGCTCCAATTGAGCTAATTAGCTTATTGTGAGAATATTACAAACGTCTGACAAAACTGAAAAATGTAAATTTCCAATTTCAACCAAACATGCTAGAAATGTTCCAATTGAGCTAATTAGCTTATTGTGAAAATATTACAAACGTCTGACAAAAGTGAAAAATGTAATTTTCCAATTTCAACCAAACATGCTAGAAATGCTCCAATTGAGCTAATTAGCTTATTGTGAGAATATTGCAATTGTCTGACAAAAGTGAAAAATGTAAATTTCCAATTTCAACTAAACATGCTAGAAATGCTCCAATTGAGCTAATTAGCTTATTGTGAGAATATTGCAATTGTCTGACAAAAGTGAAAAATGTAAATTTCCAATTTCAACCAAACATGCTAGAAATGCTCCAATTGAGCTAATTAGCTTATTGTGAGATTATTGCAATTGTTTGACAAAAGTGAAAAATGTAAATTTCCAATTTCAACCAAACATGCTAGAAATGCTCCAATTGAGCTAATTAGCTTATTGTGAGAATATTACAAACGTCTGACCAAACTGAAAAATGTAAATTTCCAATTTCAACAAAACATGCTAGAAATGCTCCAATTGAGCTAATTAGCTTATTGTGAGAATATTACAAACGTCTGACAAAACTGAAAAATGTAAATTTCCAATTTCAACCAAACATGCTAGAAATGTTCCAATTGAGCTAATTAGCTTATTGTGAAAATATTACAAACGTCTGACAAAAGTGAAAAATGTAATTTTCCAATTTCAACCAAACATGCTAGAAATGCTCCAATTGAGCTAATTAGCTTATTGTGAGAATA